>NC_091288.1:23699402-23804402 GCF_032444005.1 Ranitomeya imitator
CCTTGTGTCAGCCACTCATGACCAATAGACAACGCCAGAAGCGTCTTACCTGGGCCAAGGAGAAAAGAACGGGACTGTTGTCAGTGGTCCAAGGTGTTGTTTTCAGATGAAAGTAAATGTTGCATTTCATTTGGAAATCAAGGTCCCAGAGTCTGGAGGAAGAGTGGAGAGGCCACAATCCAAGCTGCTTGAGGTCTAGTGTGAAGTCTCCACAGTCAGTGATGGTTTGGGGAGCCATGTCATCTGCTGGTGTAGGTCCACTGTGTTCTATCAAGACCAAAGTCAGCACAGCCGTCTACCAGGACATTTTAGAGCACTTCATGCTTCCCTCTGCTGACAAGCTTTTTGGAGATGGAAATGTCATTCTCCAGCAGGACTTGGCACCTGTCCACACTGCCAAAAGTACCAATACCTGGTTTAAAAACAACAGTATCACTGGGCTTGATTGGCAGCAAACTTGCCTGACCTTAACCCCATAGAGAATCTATAGAGCATTGTCAAGATGAAGATGAGAGACACCAGACCCAACAATGCAGAGGAGCTGAAGGCTGCTATCAAAGCAACCTGGGCTTCCATAACCACTCAGCAGTGCCACAGGCTGATCGCCTCCATGCCACGCCGCATTGATGCAGTAATTGATGCAAAATGAGCCCCGACCAAGTATTGAGTGCATTTACTGAACATACATTTCAGGAGGCCAACATTTTGAATTTTAAAATCATTTTTCAAGCTGGTGTTATAAAGTATTCTAATTTACTGAGATAATGACTTTTGGGTTTTCATTGGCTGTAAGCCATAATCATCAACATTAACAGAAATAAACACGTGAAATAGATCACTCTGTGTGTAATGACTCTATATAATATAGGAGTTTCACTTTTTGCATTGAAGAACTGAAATAAATTCACTTTTTGATGACATTTTAATTTTGGGAGAAGCACGTGTATATCACCTATCCTTTAGATAAGTAATACATGTTTTTCGTCGGTTAACCCTATAAGAAACTTAAAGGCCTTTTCCAGTCCCAGAAAATCCCAATCCTCAGATGGAGCTGGTTATAAAAAGCCTTGATTCATTCACCGTCCACAGCACCTAAATCACCGATCTGCTCCCAATATCTGATACTGGCTGCAGCGCTGACATCACACAGCAGCCAATCAGTGAGCTCCGAGGCTCTGAGTGAGCCAATCTGTCTATAGCAGCATTGGAGATTTAGCAATGGACCTGGGGACAGTGAGGGAATCTTTTTTTTAAAAACAAACTGCACCTGGAGGCCAGAATTAAGAAATGGATTTGATCTATACATAAATCTAGTCTTTTAATCAACTGGGCGTGGTCCTGAAGAAAAAAAAAAAACACAGAGAACAGGTGGGTGCCACACCCTTTTGGATAAAAATAGATTTATATGCTAGGAAGAGGAGGCCATATCTTATGAATGGGGAGGCGCAGGAAGAAAGGTCGAGATTCAGGAAAACAGCGGTATTTGCGCCAGGTAAAAATAATACTTATTAATGGCAAGTGACAGGTTCTTTTTAAAGGGTTGTCCACTTCTAGGATGACCCCTTCTTGATAAAAATGTTTTGGGCCAATTAAATAATGAAGCCTAAACTCCCCTCCTGTGCCAGCGCCTTTCCAGCGGTGTCAGCACTCCGTCTCCTGGGGCTTTCATGCGGTTGTTGTGACATGTGACACCGGCGCCCAATCAGTGTTGGTGTCACTGTCTCCGCCTCCTGTCGAATTGAGCAGGAAGAGGAAGTGAGAGATCAGTTGCAGCCGGGACTTCCTCCTCATGTTCGATTTGTCCGAAGGCGGAGACAGTGACGCCATCTCTGATTGGGCACTGGCGTCACGTGTCACAACAACCGCACGAGAGCCCGGGAAGATGGAGCGCCGACACCGTGGGAATGGCACCGACACCGGAGGCGAGTATAAGTTTATTTTAGGGGGGCTAAGCGATGGGTATAAGAAGAAGTTGTCCAAGTAGTGAACAACTTCTTTAACGTGGCTACCATGTCTAGGCCGAGCAGGGTAAAAGGTGGCAAGTCTACTTCCCTCCCGAGACTGCGATGACATGGCTGAAGAGCAAACTGCCATCTTAGGCCTCTTTCACACTTCAGTCTTTTGGCTTCAGTTTGAATCCGCCGTTTTCGTCAAATAGCGGATCCGCCATTTTTTGGGGGCGGATCCACTATTTTCCCATAGACTTGCATTAGCGACGGATTGTGGCGGATGGTCGTCTGTTCCATCCGCCATGTGACGGATCCGTCGAAATTTGGCGGACGTCGTCTACACATTGACGGACATTGCAACGTTTTTTGTCTGCGCCGAAATGGTGGATCCGTCGCGTCCGCCATTTCATAGAATGGCGGCCTATGGGCGACGGATCCGTCGCGACCGTCATTTGGCGGATCCGTCGCCCCAATCCGCTTTTTCAATTGAGCATGCTCCAAAAAGTACATACTTTTCCCAGATACACGGATGCGTCAAAAAAACTGATCCGTTAGAACCGTTTGCTCAACAATTTTGACGGATCCGTCGATCCGTCATAATGTCGGAGCAGACTGACGCCAAACAACTGAAGTGTGAAAGAAGCCTTAGTGGTGGGGTCCGAGTGACCTGTGGAGAAAACAATCTTCCCCTGTGCTATGGGGGGAGACTTATTGATGAGTACCATCATGGCGCAATGCAATGGTGGTCCAAGGGGTCCCAGTTTAAAGAAAAATAGACTCCATTCACAGGGTGACTAAAATATTTCCTTTCCAAGCTTGTAGATGACTGATCGACTAAAAAATGCAAAGACAGGTAAAAATAATGAAAGTGTGGATGCTGTGCACCGAGGTTGTGCACGTATTTGCATTGAAGCATGTATTTCCCCTTAAATCCTACGGTTTCGTCAGCCGTGCTCACCGCAGATAGGCAGCTGTGTTGTTTCCATTATTGTGCAATCTACAGTGAAGGTGGGTGATGACTGGTCAGGAGGTGCATTGCACAAATGACCTCTGATTTGAGGAACCAAAGTTTCCTATTCAATCAGACTGAATAAGTCATTTTTACAGTAATTTTATCTACGTGGCAAAAACACAAACTCTAAGACCTATGTGTAAGGAGGAAGACGCTGTCACGTATTGTCAGCTGCCATAAAGGTTTGTTTTTAAAGCCAATTCCCAATTATCTGGGTCTGGTCCAGGTGCTACCAGAATAAAAAGTAACAATGCTGTAAGCTTCTAAATATATTTGTCACTGTGCCTGATACTTATTGTGGATGTCTTAGTTTACTCCTATTAGTTTACTTGCTTTGACTCTGACATATGCGGCACCATTTTTGTGCATTATTTGGCGCACGTCTCTGTTTCCAATATGGAAAACCCATTTTTAGTGCTGCTATGTTCCCCAGTCAGATAACTTTTAAAAACTGTCTAAATCACGTCATAAATATGGTGTAAGTCATTAAAATGTAACTCATATTTCATAGCTCAACAGTACACATGAAAATAAGCAACCTTGTAACATTTGTTATAGGAGAAATCTGCTTTTTTTCTCCTTCTGGATTAATGTTTAACTCTAAATTCAGTGGTAAAATCTGTTTTCACTAAAGCCAGACGGTCACATTAAAGAGATAGGAGATGACAGTTGGTGCTTACAGAATTCTATGGAGGAGAAGGAGTGAGGAGCTGGAGGCAGACACAGACATCCTGCAGTAAGTTCTATTGAAACAACACTTACACTTTAACTTTTCATTATACCTTAGACTTAAATTGTAACTGTCATTTCAGAAGAACTTGCTGAAAGATGTCTGTGTCTGCCTAACTGTGGGGACATCATAGTATGTGTGGTGGGTACTGTGGAGACATCATAGTATGTGTGGTGGACACTGTGGAGACATCATAGTATGTGGTGGGTAGTGTGGAGACATCATAGTATGTGGTGAGTAGTGTGGAGACATCATAGTATGTGTGGTGGACACTGTGGAGACATCACACTATGTGTAATAGACACTGTTAGGGCATCATACTGTGTGTAGTGGACACTGTGAGGGCATCATACTATGTGTGGTGGGTACTGTGGAGACATCATAGTATGTGTGGTGGGTACTGTGGAGACATCATATTATGTGTAATGGACACTATGAGGGCATCATACTATGTGTGATGGACACTGTGGAGACATCATAGTATGTGTGGTGGGTATTGTTAAGGCATGATAGTATGTGTAGTGGACACTGTGAGGGCATCATACTATGTGTGGTGGGCATTGCGAAAGTATAAGACTATGTGTGGTGAGTACTATGAGGGCATCATATTATGTGTGGTGGGAGCTGTTGGGGCATCATACTATGTGTGGTGGGCTCTGTGAGGGCGTCATATTATATGTGGAGGGCACTGTGAGGGCACCATACTATACATGGTGGGAACTGTGAGGACATCATACTATGTGTGGTGGACACTGTGAGGGCATCATACTATGTATGGTGGGCGCTGTGATGGTATAATACTATATGCGGTGGGCACTGTGTGGACATCATACTATGTGTGGTGGGCACTGTGAGGGCATCATACTATGTGTGGTGGGCACTGTGAAAGCATCATACTATGTGTGGTGGGCACTGTGAGGGTATCATACTATGTGTGGTGGGCACTGTGAGGGTATCATGCTATGTGTGGTGGGCACTGTGAGGGCATAATACTATGTGTGGTGGGCACTGTGAGGGTATAATGCTATGTGTGGTGGGCACTGTGAGGGCATCATACTATGTGTGGTGGGCACTGTGAGGACATCATACTATGTGTGGTGAGCACTGTGAGGGCATCATACTATGTGTGGTGGGCACTGTGAGGGCATCATACTATGTGTGGTGGGCACTGTGAGAGTATAATACTATGTGTGGTTAGTACTGTTAGGGTATCATACTACGTGTGGTGGGCACTGTGAGGACATCATATTATGTGTGGTGGGAACTGTTAGGGCATCATACTATGTGTGGTGACTGGTGAGCACTTTGAGGGCATCATACTATGTGGTGGGCACTTCGAGGGCATTATACTATGTCTGGAGGGCCCTGTGAGGGCATCATACTATATGTGGTGGACACTGTAAGGGCACCATAATATGCGTGGTGGGCACTGTGAGGGCATCGTACTATGTGTGGTGGGCACGGTGAGAGTATATTACTATGTGTGGTGGGCAGTGTGATGGCATCATACTATATGTGGTGGGCACTGTGTGGACATCATACTATGTGTGGTGGGCACTGTGAGGGCATCATACTATGGTGGAGGGCCCTGTGAGGGCATCATACTATATGTGGTGGGCACTGTGAGGGTATAATACTATGTGTGGTGGGCAGTGTGAGGGCATCATACTATCTGTGGTGGGTACTGTGAGGGCATCATACTATGTGTGGTGGGCACTGTGATGGTATAATACTATGTGTGGTAGACACTGTGAGGGCATCATACTATGTGTGGTGGGCACTGTGATGGTATAATACTATGTGTGGTGGGCACTGTGTGGACATCATACTATGTGTGGTGGGCACTGTGAGGGCATCATACTACGTGTAGTGGGCAGTGTGAGGACATCATACTATGTGTGGTGGGCACTCTGAGGGCATCGTACAATGTGTGGTGGACACTGTGGGTGCATCATACTCTGTGAAGGACATTGTGAAGTCATCATACTCTGTGGTGGACACTGTGAGGACATCATACTATGTGTGGTGGGCACTGTGAGGACATCATACTATGTGTGGTGGGCACTGTGAGGGCATCATACTATGTGTGGTGGGCACTGTGAGAGTATAATACTATGTGTGGTGAGTACTGTTAGGGTATCATACTATGTGTTGTGGGCAGTGTGAGGGCATCATACTATGTGTTGTAGGCACTCTGAGGGCATCGTACTATGTGTGAAGGGCCCTGTGAGGGCATCATACTATATGTGGTGGACACTGAGGGCACCATAATATGCGTGGTGGGCACTGTGAGGGCATCGTACTATGTGTGGTGGGCACTGTGAGGGTATCATACTATGTGTGGTGGGCACTGTGAGGGCATCGTACTATGTGTGTGGGCACTGTGAGGGTATAATACTATGTGTGGTGGGCAGTGTGAGGGCATCATACTATGTGTGGAGGGGACTGTGAGGGTATCATACTATGTGTGGTGGGCACTGTGAGGGCATCATACTATGTGTGGAGGGTCCTGTGAGGGCATCATACTATATGTGGTGGGCACTGTGAGGGTATAATACTATGTGTGGTGGGCAGTGTGAGGGCATCATACTATGTGTGGTGGGCACTGTGAGGGCATCATACTATGTGTGGTGGGCACTGTGAGGCCATCATACTGTGTGTGTGGGGGGCACTGTGAGGGTATCATACTATGTGCGGTGGGCACTATGAGGGCATCATACTGTGTGTGGTGGGCACTGTGAGGGCATCATACTGTGTGTGGTGGGCACTATGAGGGTATCATGCTATATGTGATGGGCATTTTGAGGGCATCATAATATGTCTGAAGGGCACTGGGAGGACATCATACTTTAGGTGGGGGATCCATGCTTTGTGTGTGGGGCACAGTTGGGCATCACATTGTTCGCCTATGGTGGCATTATGGGGCAAAATACCGTGCTTGGTCTGTGGGCTTCTTTCGGACATCATACTGTGTGGAGGGGCTTCATAGGGGCATCATACTGTATAGATAGAAACCATGAACGTGATATGTGGATGCACAGAAAGTGCTCCCTGAAGATTGGGATTTGGCTTACCAAAAAAGATTTGCTGTAATGCTCGACATGTCCCACAACACTACATGTCTCTTTTTTGTGTCTTTCCAAGTTTGGAGGGTATGCCACACAGCTGTAAGTCACACAGCACATCACAGTTGGAGGCGCAGCGCAGTATCACACATTATAGCATTATAACGGGTGAGTAAAGGGGTGAATCTTTGGACTTGTCGATCAGTTTTTTTTGTTTCTTACTTTATTTCCAGCTGTTGCATTTTATTTTATGTCTGTGGGCTTTACTGTAAAATATCCCCCGCCATCCCCCCCTGTAATAACCCACACGTCCTCCTGTAATCTATTACACGCCACATTGTACAAATGGGTGACCGCTCTGTTTACCTGCACAACCTCCCACCGTTTGATGCTTCGCCTGGACAGACGTGATATGTTATCTGGGAGAAATTCTTGAGGAAACCACTTGTGACACATGACGTGGGAGAAGTTTATCTGCTGCATTAAAGACAAAACTAGACTTATTTCTTATAGTTAGGACGTTCTCGTGTGTTATTAATGTCCTGAGGCTGCTAGGACCGTACAAATCACCTTCATTGTTTACATGCTTCATTTATTAGTTTATTATATTATTACTATGGATTTTTCCATGGTAAAAATTTAAAAAACTTTCGAGATAAAATTTGAAAATTCAGGTTTATCTGTACATTTGAAGGGTGTTTCACGATATGCAAAAAGTTAAGATATGGAGTTCTGTGTGAGCAATTAGTCTTGTTACTTGAATGCATGTTTTTTGGACAAAATATGATTTTTGGAATTCATTAAAAATATTTTGCTGCGTACATTCTATATACACTGTACACTGAAATTTTCAGAATGAGTTAACTAGGATTCCATAGGTGCATTATCGAGATCCATGTTCCCTTCTTTCAGGAATTAGAGGTAAATAATACTGATATTATCTCATACTTACTAATTCTCCTGGAACATCTGGAAGGCTCCCAGAAGAAGGAGAGATCTCACGGAGTCTTGGAAGAGCTAGCAAATCTTAGCACAAGCCTCTTGGAACCTCCCGGCACTGCCCCAAGGTTTTCTTTGCTGTGACACTGGACCTTGTCAACCAGAGACCATCATGGTCTGGACCAGAACTCGAAAGGTCATGGAAATAGTATGATGAAGAGGTCAATGGTACATTAAAAAATGTCAGTGGAACAAGATACGCTCATCACCGCATAATCTCCTACACAATTTGGTCAAAAAGTGACCATTGTCTTCTAATGTGTCCCAACAATGTATTAATCAATTTTAAACCAAAATAATCAAGGGGAAAAAAGGTAAATTAAGGTTTTTATAACAAGGGTTTACCAGCCCTACGACCCGTCTCTCTCAATTATGCTCACCCTGTCTGTGCCCAACGCAAGATCCCATGTTGTCTTCTTGAAGGACTTTCCAGGAGTCTTTTATGTCACTTTCTTCCTTATGGGCAGTTGCTATAGGTTTCCCAGAAACCTACACAGAATAATATGTGAAGGTTCTTTGGCAGTCTATGGAAACTACCCTGTAAGAGCAATTGAGTGACCTTCAGCAGATGTTTGCATAGATCCAAAAGGATAAGCTTGGTCTTTGCCCCAATTATTATTATTATTTATTTATATAGCACCATTAATTCCATGGTGCTGTACATGAGAAAGGGGTTACATCAAAATACAAATATCACTTACAGTAAACAAAACTAACAATGACAGACTGGTAGAGAGGGGCGAGGACCCTGCCCTTGCGGGCTTACATTCTACAGGATTATGAGGAAGGAGACAATAGGTTGAGGGTTGCAGTAGCTCCAATGGTGTTGTGGTGGCCGTGTGGTCTTTACAGGCTGTAAGCTTCTTTGAAGAGGTGGGTTTTCAGGTTTCTTTTGAAGGATCCAAAAGTAGTGTATAACCGGATGTGTTGGGGCACTGAATTCCAGAGGATGGGTGATATTCGGGAGAAGTCTTGGAGGCGATTGGGTGAGGAGCGAATAAGCGTAGAGGAAAGGAGGAGGTCTTGGGAGGACCGGAGATTACGTGAGGGAAGATATTGAGAGATTAGTGTGGAAATATACGGAGGAGAAAGATTATGGATGGCTTTGTAAGTCAGTGTTAGTAATTTAAACTGGATACGCTGGGAAATTGGGAGTGATTAAGTAAGCCTCTTTGAAACTAGGGCATCTAAATTTTGGATAAAAGCTACAGTATATCCACACAAAAGTCCATAAAGTCGCTTTAGGGACTTCGGACAGATGTAGAAAATTGCCGGCTGGTCTTGTAGTCCTGGCAAATGTAGTGCATACTTGCAAACACTCCCCAAAAGTCTGAGAGGCTTCGGGGAAAATCGGAGACTCTCTGGATTATTGGAAGAATTAGTAAATTTACCAAGACATGGCAAACCTTTCAAAAATCGATAGGAAAAAATCAGTTCTGGATGTTTTCTTGTAAGAAATGGCAGGATGCACCATTCATTAGATAGAATGCACATTTATCAGATAGGAAAGAGGGTATAGGGGGTAAGGGGGGGGGTATGGACCATTGAAAAAAGCTATGACTTATGCAGAAAATCCTCCCAGACAAGGATTACCAAAAGTAGTCTCCATGGGGTTTGCAATGAATGCATACAAGGAATTTGGAAATAGAATGAGGGTACCAGAACCTCCTTTGATAGTTGGTATGTAGTGTGCTGGTGTCATGCTGCATCTGAAGGACAACTTATTTTTATCCTTGCTCTACTTCTCCTGGGAAAGATTCGATGCTACTGGGTCTACAAATTGCAGTTGCCTGCACCTCCTTTTGAATAACCGTCCAAAACTAATACTATAAATGCTTTATAACGTGGTGCAGGGCGGTAGCCATAGGAGAGGTTCTCATCTCTTATGCCCTTGCATGTTACATGAAGGTGGGGGTTCTGTCTGTGTGTCTGGACTTTGTGGTGTTGGGGCGCTACTAGTGATGAGCTAGTATATTCGTTACTCGAGTTTTTCCGAGCATGCTTGGGTGGTCTCTGAGTATTTCGGCGTGCTCGGAGATTAAGTTTATGTCGACGCAGCTGCATGATTTGCAGCTGCTAGACAGCTTGAATACCTGTTTTGATTGCCTAACAAACAGGCAACCCCCACATGTATTCAGGCTGTCTAGCAGCTGCAATCATGCAACTGCGTCGACATAAACTAAATTTCTGAGCATGCCAAAATACTCGGAGGACACCCGAGCATGCTTGGAGAAACTCGAGTAACGAGCATACTAGCTCATCACTAGGCGCTACACACTTGCAGGTCACATGTAACCAATGACTTGGGTTGACCAGGACCAGGTGTTTGACAGTTCAGTTAGGGAGACAACCAATCAAAATAAACTTTTTTCTCAACGATAACTTGAAAGGATTATATACAGTAGATAGCGGGAACACATCTTGGTGAACGTTTCCTTTACAATATGAAGCATTTTCCACTCAGTTTCAATTCCTTCCTCTTTACTTGCTTGTTCTATACATTTACCATTCCTTTCTACTTCACTACAGCCCAGCTCAGTACAACAGTCCAGCTTGCAAGAGTCCATTACTTAACGTGCAGTTCTGTATCTTCTTTCCCCTCTAGGGAACTATATTGCCAGTATGGCAGGGACTTGTTTCCTCTGTCTCTGATGCTCTGGAACTCTCGCCCGGGGGGCACTCTTTTCGTCTTACGCACTTTGTCTCATCTATGCCTGTTACCTCTGTGAGTTTTAAACTCTGGCCTGTACCGCTAAGTGTCCTGACACAGGACTCGTCTGTGATCGATAATTCTGTCCTTTTGGTGACTTCTCTCTTGCTCTCCACTAGGATTTCACTATCCTCCATCTCTTTCTCTCTTGTTAAGGACACCAACATAATGCTGCACTGCTCACATCAGACCTTAGGTCTTCTATCTATGCTTTCTGGACTCTTTCTAACTTCCTGACAGGAATCTACCTATGTCCCTTCAGCTTTGCCTCTCCCACTCTGGGCTAGTCCCAACCATGAACTCTTACTTTCCCTGCTGTCAAACAACACACATCGCTAACACATTTAACGCAAGTCACAATTCACATTGCACATCAAAATACTTTTACAATAATACACAGGCTCTTCAAGGGGAAAATGTGGGCAATACGTCCATCTCCGTACATCCCCCTTTCTTTAATGACAGCTGTCCTCGGCCATCCAGGACCTGCTAAAGACCGGCACACTCCTGCACATAACCTCGATAAAACAAGTTAACCTCCTGCACACAACTTAGACCAGACCAGTTGGAGTGCTTTTTTGTTCTTGAGAGACACAAAGTTTGTCCTACTCATTTAGGACCCTGGAACCATGACCATCTGAGTTCTTTTCATTTTCCTCCTAACCTGACACAAATTATTCGGGTTATCTTGGCCACTTTGAACAAGGGCCCTCAAGCCAACAACACAGTTCTTCCCTTTAAGGGTAGCCCTTTTCATCACGGGCACAGTCCATTTCCTCCCATCAGTCCATAGGACTGGGGCATAATCCTTCAGCTCCGCTCCTGTCCACAACACAGACACACACAGTCCCTTAGGGACAAACTCCATCCTGGATCAGATTCAGTCCTTGGCTGAGGGTGTAGGACCCTCTAGAGGCTGCAATGTCTCTTAATCCAGCAGCAACGAGCGCAACAAAACTGGGGAAAATATACTTCGACCATTTGTGGCCATTAACATGGGAGAGTTCGGATACATCTGCATCCTAGACCCTCTGAACTGTGGACTTCATGAATTTATAACTGTTCTATTTACTGAGTGCAAAGAGCACAACACGACTTTTTTTCTGCTTTCGACTCCACTCACTTTCCTTTTACTGGTCTTCCTTCAATAAGTCATACCCTCACTCTTAGTAAAAAAACACCATCCCTTATGTCAACCATTAGGCCAGATCCTTGCCTTCCGGGCCATCCAACTGAGCCAGCACCCATTCCTGCATTCTCTTCTTGTCCCAAAACACATCCACCATCCACTGCGCTTTGGTAGTAGGGGTGCTTGTTCAGGGGTTGGGGCTGTTTTGAGGCTGGTGGGGAACCCACCGGTGTCTGGTCCCACAAGGCTTTCAGCTGCTAGACCCTTCTGCTGGCCGTGAACCAGGCTGCAATCAGAGGCTCAGACTCCTGCTCATGCCCAGCGTCAGTTTCCTCCATCAGACTACCTGTCATCACCTTTTCCTCCATCGACTCCATCAATTGGCGCAACCGTTCTCATCTGATCCTCTCCTCAAATTGCTCGCTCTTTGCCAGGCCTCTTTTTGTCAACATGAGCTTCTGCTCTGCCATTATCAGCTTTGTCTTAGTCACCGTACTGTACTGCACTGTCCTCCACTTTCAACAGACTAAAGGCGTCATCTCTCTCGCTGCTCGGCATCTTACGTGACTACTGTGGCTCCTGCTTGGTGGGGTTCTCTAATCTTAACCATCCTGCTTCTTTATCTCCATTGCCTGTTTTCTCGAGTTACACCCTACTGGGAGGGCCTTTTCCTTTCGTTTAGTTTTACTGCAGTGGCCACTCCTCGCTGTAGGCTGGCACTTTCAGTCCTGCTATTCCCTCTGGTAGCTGTAACCTCTGGAGGGCTGGACAACTCTTTACACCCTTTTGCTCCTTCTACTCCCATGATGGGCGGGACCTTTTCATTGTTCTGTGCCATTAACCACCATTACGAAGTTCATGCTCGACACCATCTTAGACAGTGTAATGGTAGCCATCCTCCACATAACTCCAGTCTTCACCGTATCACTCTTCTCTTCTAACTGTAAGATTCTATCCTATCGACTATGCCAAGTGTATCGTGATGTGGAACAGTAGCTGTGGGCGAGGTACTCATCTCTTATGCCGGCATGTTACATGAAGGCAGGGGTCCTGGCTGGATGTGTGGAATTGTGATGTAGAGGTGCAACACTCTTGCAGGTCACATGCAACCGATGATTTGGGTTGGCCAGGACCCGTTGTTTGATAGTTCAATGAGGGAGACCACCAGTCAAAATAAACTTTTTACTGAACGATAAATTGAATGGGATTATACACAGTAGGTAGTGTGTACATCTTGATGAACGTTTCCTTTACAATACGGAGCTTTTCCCACACAGTTTAAATTCCTTCCTCTTTACGCGCTTGTTCTATACCTTTACCTTTCCTTTCTAGCTCACCATAGCCCAGCCCTGTAGAATAGTGCAGCTAGCAAGATTCAATTACTTAAAGGGAACCTGTCACCTGAATTTTTGCGGGACAGGTTTGCGGTCATATGGGCGGGGTTTTCGGGTGTTTGATTCACCCTTTGCTTACCCGCTGGCTGCATGCTGGCCGCAATATTGGGTTGAAGTTCATGCTGTGTCCTCCGAAGTACACACCTGCGCAAGGCGCAAGATTGCCTTGCGCAGGCGTGTACTTTGGAGGACACAGCATGAACTTCAACCCAATATTGCGGCCAGCATGCAGCCAGCCGGTAAGGAAAGGGTGAATCAAACACCTGAAAACCCCGCCCATATGACCGCAAACCTGTCCCGCCAAATTCAGGTGACAGGTTCCCTTTAACCCTCCACATCTTCTTTCCACTCTATGGAACTATATTGCCAGCATGGCTGGTACTTATCTTCTCTGTCTCTGACACTTTGGAACTCCCGCCTGGGGCACTCTCTTCGTCTTACGTACTCTGTCCCATATAGGCCCAGTACCTCTGTGAGTTATCAACTCTGGGCCATACCACTAGCTGTTCTAACCCAGGATTCATTTCTGATCGATCACTCTGCTCTTTCGGTGACTTCTTTCTCTTGCTAGGATTTCGCTATCCTCTATCTCTGTCTCCTCTCTTGCGGACACCCACGTCATGCGGCACTGCTCACCTCCGACCTTAGGTCTTTTTTCTATGCCCTCTGGGCCCTTTCAAGCTTCCTGATAGGAAACTACCCATGTCCCTTCAGATTAACCCCTCCCACTCTGGGCTAGTCCTAACCATTAACTCTTACTTTTACTTTCCCTATTCTTAAACAACACACATCATTAACACAACGCATTTCACAGTTCACATTACACATCAAAATACTTTTACAACATTACACAGGTTCTTCAAGAGGGAAGTGAGGATCATATGTCCATCTCATTACAGCTAAATTACCGTAAGACCAGAGCTGTGGTTTGAATTTTTGTATAGGGGTCCAGATTTGGGTGGTACTTTTGGGCATTTTGCTGCCTTATAACCAATAATAATTCGGCAGAGTAGCATTCTGCTTCCTGTATTGCTTCTCAGCAGGACATCCATACTGTACGTAGAGCAACATTCAGGGGTGTGCAGAGGGTTAAGGCTCTATTTTTTCTACGTGGCGTCTTTCGCCACCGAGTTAAATGACACTTCCTGCAGATTTTCTGCGAGGATTATTTATATTAACTTGACTTCTGGTTCAGTAATGTTTCCTTTTGTGTGGTTCACCTCTGCTATCTACAAGCAAAACATGCTATTTGATATGACATAGTTATGACTAAACAAAATGTCCAAGGCTCTGTATTCCAATAAGTTCAAAGATACCGTGTGCTGAGAACTCTATTTTTTTACCTTAACCCTCAAACTTATCTGTTTTTTTGTTCTCAGTTGTCTTACGAAATGCTTACAGACCATTTATGTGACGCCGTCCATACACGCTGAGATGAACTCTAACAGGAGACATCTCCCAGCTGTATCAAAGCTTAGGCAAAAAGACCAAAGACCTAGTAAGTAATAACTCCCATCGTGTTGGAAGGGTCAGATATTTACTTTGGGAAACTACCTTCAATAGGTGGCACTAAATAGACAATGTTCTACCTCCTGGATGAGAGCTAATCTGCATATTTTCAGCTTCACAGATGATGGACTTTTCCTTCTGGAGAACACAGTAGTTTTGCTTACAACCTTAGTCGTGTTGCAAGGATCGTTAAAGGATTGGACATTAAAGGGAATCTGTGACCACATTTGATCTATCTAAACTATTAATATGGGTACACATGCTATAGACTGCTGAAAACAGTCCTACCTGTATGCCTCATATCACATGCCTTGTTGTTGAGAAATCATCTTTTATCCATTTATGTAAATGTCCTCTTTCAGGCTCTGGGGAGGACGCTGCCTGGAAGATAACTCTGCCTCCAGAGATTATTTTACATGAAGGGGGCGTTACCAGTGTGAGCCAAGTAACTAACACAAAACAGGAACATTGAAGTTTGTCTTCTTGCAAACACATTTTTGCAGCTCTTTGAGCTCTGCTGTATTGCATCAATATTGTAACACTGACTGCCCGCAAGCTGGAAGCTGAAGCTGAGAGGAACCTGCAGATGTGTCAGTTATAATCACACACAGCTCTGCAGTGAGATCAAGAGTGCAGAGAGCGGCCATTACACATCACACTGGTAACTCCCCCTTCAAGTAAAACAAGCTCTGGAGGCAGAGTTATCTTCCGGGCAACATTTTCCCCAGAGCCTGGAAGAAATAATTTATATAAAGTGATAAAAGATGATTTGTATGCAACAATGCATCTGATAAGAGGCAGACAGGCATCACTCTCCTCAGGATTTTATATCCTGTATGCCCATATTAATAGTTTAGATAGGTCGTATGTGGTGATAGATTCCCTTTAACTTATAGATGACTACTTCCATTAAGTGGCACTAGAAACTTCCTCCTATTAGAGAGCTAATTTGCATACCCTTTTCCCAGGGAGCATTGATCAGTCTATTATACTCCCTATACCACCCATTGGTGTCCATGAGTACTCCTCCAAACATCAATCAAAGGCCACACGCCCTATTTGGCTTAGACTAGAGGTAAGGTCACCAAACAGTTGTCTTTGGCTGATGTTTCCTTTTCTAGACACTAGTTTGACTAAATATCCTTAAAGAAGTTGTCCACTAGTTTTACATTGATGGCCTATCTTATTGGTGGTGGTATGACACACAACATCCTGCTGAACAGCTTTTTCCAGTGTCATTGTTGGTGGGAACTTCTCAGTTACTGTAAGTGCACAGCATTGTCAACTGGGTAGTGGCCACGGCAGGTACCAAACATCCACCCCCTATTCAAATCAATAGTGGGCAGATGTGCAGTACTCAGCCGCGGCCACTATGCCGTGGATGGAGCTGTGCTGTGTACCTCCATACCTGAGCAGCTCTGGCCGCCACCGACACTGAGAACAGCTGATTGTTGAGGTGGCAGGTGTCGTACCACCACCGATCAGAAACTGATGACCTATCCTACGGAGAGCCCATCAATGTTAAAGTCCCGCACAACCTCTTTAATCATGTGATAAGGCTCATTAAAGGGTTACACGTTGTCTTATAGAGTAGCTACTTCCAATAAGAGGCACCAAAAAGACAGTTTTTTCCCATTCTATCCTTTTATTCTGATATTTACACCCTTTGGTCCTGCATGGCATTCTCATGTGGTCACTACAAGTTTCCATGTAAGATTTACATGGCAATATTACTTGGGAATAGACTATTACTGTTTCCATTAATTAGGCATATTATATAAACCTTACATTTTTCTGTATTTGTGCAGAAGTAAAATAGATTTTTTTTTTTATTTCCTACCATCACCCTCCCCCCTAAAAAAAAACCATTAGGAGACTCATTCTTTTTTCCCCAGAAATATAAAATATTTGCACGGTATTATTATTGCTGTGATCATTGATCATTGATTAGGGATAAAAGAGCTTCCTGATAATCCCAGAAAATTGGTAGCAATCGGCCACTGCACTTAGGGTCTGATTCATCATTTGCGTTTTTATTTTTGTCACTTTTAGGCCATGTTCAGTATTTGGTCAGTATTTTAGGTCAGTAAATTTTGCGAAGTTTTGTAAACTAGTAGATAATTATTTGCAGATTACTTGCAGATAATGGTTCATTATAATGAATCGGCTGCAAATATCTGGATTGCCAAAAATACGCTCATAGCCCTGAACAGAGAAACAAAGAAGACAAACAGGTAGAAAACAAGCTTCAAAAAGAGGTGCAACTACGAAAAAAGATTTTGTCGCAAAGAAAAAAACAGCCTTAAAACAGGAAAAAGTAGACAAAAATTGGGGCAAATGCATAAAGTATTGACCCTTAGCTTTAAAAAAAAAATCAAAATATATGGACTAGCTGTAATATTGATTATTGTGGCCTCTTCTCATTGGAAATGTGGATTTGTTGGCCTTTTCCAGTAGGCATCTATCTGAGGCTCATTATTTCTTCTCGATACTGCCAGTGTGCATGGATGGTGAGACCTGCTGTGTGGTTATATGGGCAGCTGGTTCAGGTGAGAAACACGCTCCATAATTTAGACTTTCAAGACTTGGCCTGGAAATGAGCATTGTTGAAAAAAAAAAAAACACACACACACATGGAAAAGTCATATGGACCGACATTTCTAGCGTGGCTCCATCTGCCAGCACATCCGACAACCATCATGCTGTTTACATTAAAACACAGATCTGAGTGGCGTGGTTCACTTTCCTGATTTACGTTAATTTACATTAAATCTTACATTTTTCAATATTTCATATCATATTAATGTTGTTACAATATATAGTTAGATATTATCGAAGTTATGGGAATTTACGTCAAAGGTTTTTTTTTTCTATTGATGATCGATTCTTAGGATCCGAGAACTCCTAGGAATTCTCATTGATCAGCCGATTGAGGAGATGCAGCTCTCTTGAAATACCACAGCTCCATGTGTGGTATAGTGGCCGTGAGTGGTACTGCAAGTTTTCTCCGAAACACGATGGTTCTTCATGACTAGGCTTGAGCGAAACGGATCGGAGAAATTCAAAAGTCGCCGACTTTTGGCAAAGTCGGGTTTCATGAAACCCGACCCGATCCTAGGGTGGGATCGGCCATGCGGTCGGCGATCTTCGCGCCAAAGTCGCGTTTCGTAAGACGCGTTTGGTGCCATTTTTTCAGCCAATGAAGGAGCATGGGCAGAGTGATGACGTAGGTTTTAGGGGCGTGCACGCATATCGCCATCTTCTCGCCTGTGCGCTGTAGCGATTTGCAATGTGTTACACCAGCTTTTCTGTTCAGGGACGGAGGAGAGAGAGAGAAAGATATTTCCCCCTATTGACTTTGCATTGGGTTTTGTGTTTTGGTCGATCCCGACTTTTCGCGATAATCGGCCGATTTCACTCGACTCGACTTTTGAGATAGTCGGGTTTTGCAAAACCCGACTCAACCCTAAAAAAGTAAAAGTTGCTCAACCCTATTCACGACCAGTACACGATATACAGCTCTGTGCCACTCTTGCAGCTCTTTCAATCCGATGCTGGAGTTGGTCCCTCAATGATCTAATACTGATGGCCGTTCCTAAGGATATAAAAGTCTTGAAAAAACTCAAAAAATTAGAAGTATTACTTCATTATATTGCACGTGCCAGGGTTTTGTCTACTATATAGCTTCATTATTCTTGTTCTTGGCACACACTCGACCTTGCACTCATGCTTATGCGACTTGGTCTTTTTTTAATCCTATTTTTCATTTATTACCGTATTCAGACATACAAGGATTTCTAGCAGCATACATCCCACTCAATGGCCATTGGCATATTGTCACAAGGAACTCATACAAAGCTGGTATATACCGTATACTCACGGGTGCTACAGTGGTAAAATTAGAGAAATGTGGGATGAATCATGATTTTCTTGCCTCAGTGAGGTCACTACTTCCTGCAAAGATGGCTGAAAAGTGACTATACATTTCTCATGTATGGTCACCCTACCTTGGTGTCCTCCATTTGACTAAGATCAACGTTGCATTCCCTCTGCTTCCAATATAACTGTCCTAATATTTGTGGCCGTTAGCCTATTTTGATTAGCCAATCTGGCACAAAGTCATTATTGTGGTGTGATGTACACGTGACATAGCACCAGGATGGCTACTTAAATAAGGAGTCAGGTTGCCGACATGTAAGAGATGGCTTGCACGGCTTCCACAGAACATTGACCTGGACGCTGATCTAGGGCCCTGAAAATGTATTTGCTCATCTCTATCAGTTACACTTAACGATGCGCTTCCCGTGCTGATGTGGTGACCATCTTGGAAACAGGTTGAATAGGACACCAATCTGAAAGGAGAAGGCAGCAGGAGTCAAATGAAGACCACCAGGTTGGGCGACTGAAAATGAGCAATGTGTAGTCACTTTTCTCTTCAGGGTGATGGGCTACTTTCCATACAGTTTCCTGAATTTCTGGTTCTTCCCAAAATCATTTGGACCTATTTGGGTACTCAACTAAAATGGGTTGTCCCATCAGTAGAAAACCCTTACACTATAAAGCCTTTTCCTGTCGATTAGATCAAGGTGGCCAAATACGACACCTACGGGGAGAAGTAGCAGGGGGAAACTAAAGTGGGTGCAGAAGCAGCAATCACAGCCAGGTCCCAACTCCAAATAGGACAAAAGACCTTCCTGGCACATAGGTTGACACCAGTATTATAAATGGCACATCATAGGCGGGGGGGATCATGTGTATGCCAAGCTGTTCAGAAAGCAATGGGCCCCACAGAGACACCTCATTATCAAGCAAAAGTAAGGTCTGCCATAAGAACCAGATAAAGAAACATGAAAATGCCAAGATCTGGTGGTAGTGAAGGAATTTTAATATTTGCTACTCTTTTATGAGTGCAGATATGACCTTTCTCATAAATGACCCGATGAAATTCATGCCCTATTATGATATCACTCCTCACACCCTTGTGATGTCATAGTAACATAGTAACATAGTAACATAGTTAGTAAGGCCGAAAAAAGACATTTGTCCATCCAGTTCAGCCTATATTCCATCATAATAAATCCCCAGATCTACGTCCTTCTACAGAACCTAATAATTGTATGATACAATATTGTTCTGCTCCAGGAAGACATCCAGGCCTCTCTTGAACCCCTCGACTGAGTTCGCCATCACCACCTCCTCAGGCAAGCAATTCCAGATTCTCACTGCCCTAACAGTAAAGAATCCTCTTCTATGTTGGTGGAAAAACCTTCTCTCCTCCAGACGCAAAGAATGCCCCCTTGTGCCCGTCACCTTCCTTGGTATAAACAGATCCTCAGCGAGATATATGTATTGTCCCCTTATATACTTATACATGGTTATTAGATCGCCCCTCAGTCGTCTTTTTTCTAGACTAAGTAATCCTAATTTCGCTAATCTATCTGGGTATTGTAGTTCTCCCATCCCCTTTAATAATTTTGTTGCCCTCCTTTGTACTCTCTCTAGTTCCATTATATCCTTCCTGAGCACCGGTGCCCAAAACTGGACACAGTACTCCATGTGCGGTCTAACTAGGGATTTGTACAGAGGCAGTATAATGCTCTCATCATGTGTATCCAGACCTCTTTTAATGCACCCCATGATCCTGTTTGCCTTGGCAGCTGCTGCCTGGCACTGGCTGCTCCAGGTAAGTTTATCATTAACTAGGATCCCCAAGTCCTTCTCCCTGTCAGATTTACCCAGTGGTTTCCCATTCAGTGTGTAATGGTGATATTGATTACTTCTTCCCATGTGTGTAACCTTACATTTATCATTGTTAAACCTCATCTGCCACCTTTCAGCCCAAGTTTCCAACTTATCCAGATCCATCTGTAGCAGAATACTATCTTCTCTTGTATTAACTGCTTTACATAGTTTTGTATCATCTGCAAATATCGATATTTTACTGTGTAAACCTTCTACCAGATCATTAATGAATATGTTGAAGAGAACAGGTCATCACCACCAAAGAAATTTGCAAACCTAATTTTTGTGATCATTGCTTCTCATGATGGTTGGGTAGCAAAGGGGATCAAAAGAGCAGAAGAGCACAAGCAGCCATGTTGGTGGGGGAACATTTTGGAAATAAGTCTCCTCCAAGTCCGCTCTTAAGGTACCGTTACACTAAATGACTTACTAACGATCACGACCAGCGATACGACCTGGCCGTGATCGTTGGTAAGTCGTTGTGTGGTCGCTGGGGAGCTGTCACACAGACAGCTCTCTCCAGTGACCAACGATCAGGGGAAAGACTTCGGCATCGTTGAAACGGTCTTCAACGATGCCGAAGTCCCCAGGTAACCAGGGTAAACATCGGGTTACTAAGTGCAGGGCCGCACTTAGTAACCCGATATTTACCCTGGTTACCATTGTAAAAGTTAAAAAAAAAAAACAGTACATACTCACATTCCGATGTCTGTCATGTCCCCCGCCGTCAGCTTCCCTGCACTGACTGTGTCAGCGCCGGCCGTAAAGCAGAGCACAGTGGTGATGTCACCGCTGTGCTCTGCTTTATGGCCGGCGCTGACAGTCAGTGCAGGGAAGCTGACGGCGGGGGACGTGACAGACATCGGAATGTGAGTATGTACTGTTTTTTTTTTAACTTTTACAATGGTAACCAGGGTAAATATCGGGTTACTAAGCGCGGCCCTGCACTTAGTAACCCGATGTTTACCCTGGTTACCTGGGGAGCTGTCACACAGACAGCTCTCTCCAGCGACCAACGATCAGGGGAATGACTTCGGCATCGTTGAAACTGTCTTCAACGATGCCGAAGTCCCCGGGTAACCAGGGTAAATATCGGGTTACTAAGTGCAGGGCCGCGCTTAGTAACCCGATATTTACCCTGGTTACAAGTGAACACATCGCTGGATCGGAGTCACACACGCTGATCCAGCGATGACAGCGGGTGATCAGCGACCAAAAAATGGTCCTGATCATTCCCCAGCGACCAACGATCTCCCAGCAGGGGCCTGATCGTTGGTCGCTGTCACACATAACAAGATCGTTAGCGGGATCGTTGCTACGTCACAAAAAGCGTGACGTTGCAACAATATCGTTAACGAAATCTTTATGTGTGAAGGTACCTTTAGATACAGATTTCCTCCAAGCCCATTCTTGGGTACAGGGCAGAAGTATATGCTCAGTTTTCAACACCATTTTCCACCAGTACCACTTTCTGTGACCGCACCACTTTCCATTTCTCCAGGACGTCAGCAGTCCCTACCAAAACTGCAGTCCAAATTCCGAACATTATTAATTTAGCCACAAAATTGTCACTTTACAGATCCCAGAAACTCGCTCTTATTCCACACAGGTGCAGTACATGATGTGCCAGGGATGCATCTCTTTGCTGGGACAGCAATTCGTACGTGTCTCCACCACAACACAGTATTTACCAGAACAGAAAGGAGAACTATATCTGGGTCACAAGTAAAATGGTCTTGTGTTTGTGTCGGTTTTTCACGTTGCTGATGCAGCAGAACGAAACAAAAAAAAACATTAAAACTTCTGGTTTTATACTTCTCGATCGCCTCTTTATTATTATTATTTTTATTTTTTTTCAAAAATAGCTAAAGTTGTTATTAAAATCCACCACCCACCTTCCTCTCTGGTCTTAACATTGTGTAATAATAGATAATGTTGACTTAGGTTCTCCGCTGAGTTGAAACACCGCACTTGTGTTAAAGGTAGCATTCCCTAAGTATGACAAAATGTATTTTCCTTGGACGGGACATCAATTATTGGGCTGCGCTGAGAATGTAGGTTATTATGGGGCAGCAGTTTTAACTTTTGAGACGTGGGAGAAAGGTTGCGGGGACAGAGAGAGAACTCATTTGTGGTGTAATGCACTTTTACCAAAACTTTTGGCTGAAAACCAAAGTCTTGAATTTGGATTACAAGGGGTTGATGCCGGGATAGGGGTGGTGGGGACGTTGAAACAAAATCCTCGATGCAAAGAATTTCATGTAAATGTTTTCTAGATTTAGAAAGACAGATGCCTCCCGGAGTCTCTAGAAAATAACAACGTGTCTTCATGTGTGTGAGATAATTTGGCCGAGATGCTCATTTTCTGTGATATGTGTAATATGTTGTTCTATTCGCAGAAAGTTTTCGGTTCGCTTCCCTCCGTCTTGCTAAAGTCTTTAACTCTTAGGTTACATTTTTTGATACAGTTGCATCATTAGATTTTTCTTTATATACATGCATTATTATATCTTAATGACTGAATAGGCCAAGTTTCTGTAGAACTATGTGTCATTTTTTATTTTTTCCTCTGAATTGCTTCTTTTACTGGTGTGATGTCAAAGTTATATGTGGTCTGAGCCAATGTGACGAAATACATGTGCTACCCCTCTCTTCTCATAGACATGCCGAGAGGCTTCAACATACTCATGGCTCCTATCGACCCCCCTCAAAACATATAATATCACTTAGATATTAAAGGAGGAGGATGCAGCTTCATCACCTCGCTCCCCCCTCTGTCCTGTCTAATATCTGCTGTTATATATAGATATTTTTAGGGAATGGTTTCTGAAGAATTACAAAGATCCTGCAGGCACAAAAAGGGGAAATTTAGCTACCAACAAGAGCCAATGTCACCCACGTGCACTCGTTTCCTTTCCAAGCACAGAGAGGTTGCATCATGATCACACCTCTTCCCTCTCCCCTCTCACAGCATCAACTTTCACAGAGGGACTTAAAGAGAACCCGTCACCTTGAAAAATTGTATTTTGCTGCAGATATATGGTTAATCTGCAGGTAAATAGCATTATAATGCTGCCCAACAATCTCACTGAAAGTGAGAAAATAAACTTATTTCCTCCTGGGATCCTCCGGCTTTCAGTCATGGAGTCCTGCACAGAATGGCTACAGTCACCGCTCACAGCCCCACTCACTATACTGTAATCGGTGGCTGTACGCAATCTCTGGAACTTTGATTGACAACTGGCTTTCCAAAGCGAGCTTTCAATCAAAGTGCCAGGGTATGAATACAGCCATCATGCTGTCAGCAGTGACTGTATTCCCTCCGTCCACGACCCCATGACTGAAAGCCAGCAGCTCCAAGGAGGAAATAGGTTCATTTTCTCCCTGTAACTGCACTTTCAGTATAATGGCCAGGCACCATTTTTATCAAAGATTAACACTATATCTGCAGGTAAATACCTTTTTTCCAAGGTGAAATATTAAAGGGAGAAGATACAGTTATATCCCCCTGCTCTCCCATTTCTGCGTGGGCTGGAATCTTATGTTTTACTTTTGATAATGTTTTTGGGGCGTGAGTAGGTTTCTGAATATTTAAAGAGAACATGTATTCACAAAAGATAATTTTGGCCTACAGACCAGAGCTAATGAAGTCACCCATGTGCTTCACTTACCTTTCTTCAAACCTTGCTTAAGGAGGTTTAGGAACATGGAAGGGGGAATTAAGGCTACTCACTAGAATCAATCATATGTCCCCCATGTCCTCCCCTTCCTTTACACATATGGGTCGATTCTTATGTCTCCACCTTTCCCCTCTCACAGCATATAGTCTCACTTAGAGACTTGGGCATCAAGAGAGTAGATGAAGCTTCATCTCCCTCCTCTCCCCTTTGCATCCTATGTAATATTTGCAGCTTTACTCTAGATATTGTGTTTAGGGAGTGAATAGATTTCAAAATATTAACAAGAAAAGGGAATTTCAGCTTATAGGCTATTAAGAATATATTGCAAAAGTAATTATAATCATATGCTACTGATTTATTCAGAAAGTCTTACCGATAGGTACATTTTAAAGCATTGCTTCCATTTTTAAAATAATTCAAGATGAAAAAGATACTAAGACCCGGACCTTGATTGGTGCAGTTTGGCTTTAATCCATATGCTGGGGAATGAGATACAATGCTCTTATAATACCTAATTATGATAATATATTTTATCAACTGACCATGTACTTTAAGAGCTCATTAATTTTGATATGGTGCCAATATATATTTTCAATTTAAACTGCCTTTCCCTTTAATTGCGTAGATGTGAAATTTGGAAATCATGAAGTCCCTTTAAAAAATTTAATAGCACAATTTCTATTTCTTTCATTTAATTTCAGATTTTAGTTTATTATTTCAGCAAACTTCATTTTTCATATTGAACTTGGCAGGCCTCGTCGGCTCCGTCCTAACCCGGCTTTAGGAAAAAAGGCATGAAACAATGTAGTCACCTCTGTCCTGAAAGGGTTAAAGCGCCGACCCATAAGCACATCTCATCATTCCTGTTCATCCACTGCGGGAAACCAAGCGATGGAAGTGAAGCCGAACATGAGGTTTCTATTTTACAAATTAAAACCAAATCTGTTGGGACTGGAATTGTAATCAGGTATTAAAAGAACAGTTCCCACTTATGTCCTCACATAGTATGGCGGACATCCTAATATTTAAAGAGTGCATGGTTCCAATAAAAATGTTTAGAATGGGCACTTAATTGTCTGGATTTGTCACTGTTCGGAAACGTAAATGTACTTGCCGCAGGGTGCATCAATCCTTCCTGTAGCCCTGCACCAACGATGGTGCCGCACTCACATCGGTCTTTGCTCCGGTGGCACTGACAATATAAGTGTCCTCAGAGGGGTAACCTAAAGCTCCTGAGTCTCAATGCAAAAATCCCCAACCTACTATATCCCATTGAGAATACCAGTGGCAGAATTGGTGCCCCTGAGACAAAATGGCCCAAGTTCCACAGCACTCCCATAGGACCCTTAGAGGATTGCCCCACGAACAACAAATGTATGATTATTGGGGGTTTGACTTCTGAGAGCCACACTGTTCAAGAGAATAAGGTCTTCAAAGTCCCCTTGTGTAATTGGGGCAAAAGTGAGCATGTGCGACTATTGCTCCATTCACTAAGGTGAGATTGCACATGCACATTGCGGTAAAAATACTGTATATCCATGCTACTTTTGGACCCCCTTATTCATGAGTGAGGGAAGATCCTGAGAGTAGGTATGTAGTTTATAAGACAGCTCCTTCAATGTCCTACCAAAGTCTGAAGCTCACTAAGTCTTTCTTGTAAAAAGCTCATGAACTTGCAATATATTTTTGTCCCATATTAGAGAACCTTGGTTAAAAGGATCCTCAAGCGTTTTTGAACCATCAATTGGATGACCTCTGAGAAACCCAACGTTTTCCAAAAGCGAAGGGTGCTCTGCTCAATTGACTTTTTGGGATGTTTCCATTCACTTCTAAGGGGGCTAAAATGCAGTTCATTCTTCTCTGTAGTCAAGACTAGAGTTTGGCGACCCCCTTATTGGAGGTGTCTCCACCTCCTGTCGCCTCCAGCGCAAAAATATCTCCAGAATCCGTCCTTTCCTCAACTGTCAATCTACTAAAATGCTTGTGCATGCCCTCATCATCTCCCACCTTGACTACTGCAACATCCTTTTCTGTGGCCTTCTTGCTAACACCTTTGCACCTCTCCAGTCCATCCTTAACTCTGCTGCCCGACTAATTTATCTCTCTCCTCGCTACTTCTCCGCTTCCCCCCTCTGTAAATCCCTTCACTGGCTCCCATTCCCTCAGCGTATCCAGTTCAAATTACTAATACTAACCTACAAAGCCATCCACAACCTGTCTCCTCCATATATCTCTGAACTATTCTCCCGATATCTTTCCTCACGTAATCTCCGGTCCTCCCAAGACCTCCTACTCTCCTCCACACTTATTCATTTCTTATCCAATCGCATCCAAGACTTCTCCCGAATATCTCCCATCCTCTGGAATTCTTTGCCCCAACACTTCCGACTATCAACCACATTCGGATCCTTCAGACGGAACCTGAAAACCCACCTCTTCAGGAAAGCCTACAGCTTGCACTGACCCCGCTGCCTCCTCACCACTACCGGAGCTACCACCTCACCAACACCGGAGCTCCTGCAACCCTCAATTTATTGTCTCCTTCCCCATAATCCTGTAGAATGTAAGCCCGCAAGGGCAGGGTCGTCACCCATCTGTATCAGTCTGTCATTGTTAGTTTGCTTACTGTAAGTGATATCTGTAATTTGTATGTAACCCCTTCTCATGTACAGCACCATGGATTCAATGGTGCTATATAAATAAATAATAATAGTAATAATAATATTGGCAATGCTTTGGAATACAGAGATCGTACCCCCCACGTAATGTCTTATTAGCTGTTCCTCAGGATAAAGAAGGAGTTGACATTTGACGACCACTTTGGCTTTCTCTCACGCTGGTGGAGTGGCTGTCACTTTCCATAGAAATGGATGGGATAGAGCCGGCTGTGGAGATTTGCATTGTCATCTTTATACCTGGAAATAGCAATCTAATGTAGGATATATAGTTGCATTGCATTATGGGGGCTCAGTTAAAGAGGTTTTTTCAACCTCGGGCACTTAGGGCAAATGAATAGGATATGCAATAAATGGCTGATAAATGCTGCTTCCACCTTTTGGGATCTGCACCTATTTCCACAACAAGGGTCCCCTGATCCATCTGGTGGGATGACTGCATGTCAAGGCATCCATTTAGGTGGGTAAGTGAATGTAGATGAGAAGTGGGTGCGCGTGTTGGCAACTTTCTACATTAACTTCTATGGAGTTTACAAAAACAGCTGAGTGATTCTGGCCACCTCTCCATTTATTCTCCTGCCTGGATGTGGTGGACAGCAATCCTCTCACCAGGCAATATGAGGGCTTGGGATGCCAGTTTTTGATATTACTGAGGGAACAAGTGGTGGTGGGACCTACAGTACATCTAACAGACATTTATGATACATCCCGTATATATGCCAGAAATATTTAAGGTGGAAATATTGCTTTTAACTATTAACTTCTGAACACTGTACATCATGGATCTGGTACACAATGGACACATTGGTGTGCGTAGGATCCCATTGCCTTATAATGGGATTTGTTGGGCTTCCACAGCGTCTACTGTGCTATTGAAGAACTATATTTTTTGTGGCAACGATATAATCTGCAGCACAGATACTTATGGGCGGGTTTCTCAACAAGCTTGTCAACTGTATCCAGCCAAAAACAGCAGAATTGTGAATGCAGCACTAGAGTAAAATGCAAATTAAAACTCTGTGGAAGGTAAAG
The DNA here is from genome assembly GCF_032444005.1 of Ranitomeya imitator. Classification (NCBI taxonomy): domain Eukaryota; kingdom Metazoa; phylum Chordata; class Amphibia; order Anura; family Dendrobatidae; genus Ranitomeya; species Ranitomeya imitator. Next base: position 23,727,029 of record NC_091288.1, read on the forward strand.
ATTGCAATGTATGTGTAATGTGGTAAGGTGTAGTAGCCATGGGTGAAGTACTTGTCTCTTACGCCATGACACTTTACATGAAGGTGGACATCTTAGCTGGGCGTGTGGACATGTGCTATGGGGGCGATACGCCATTGCAGGCCATATGATGCCGATGACTTTGAATGGCCAGGACCACGTATTCAGGTGTTTTCAAGCTCAACTTGGTGAGAACTATGTACAGCAGATAGCGGGTGCAATACTTCAGGAACGTTTCCTGTAACACATGGAGCATCTTCAACATCTTCACATGCATTATTCCTGTCTGTCTCAAAATGACTCGGTTCTGCCTCACTAAGTCCTATTTCTCCACCACTACCCAACACATTACTACAGTCCAGTAAGTGAGAGTCCTTTTCCCAACCTGAGGTTCCTCATCCTCTTTCCTCTCTAGGGAACTAATTTGCCAACATGGCCAGTACTTAGCTTCTCTGCTTCTGATGCCTTGGAACTCCCGCCTGGGGCGCTCTCCTCATCTCACGTTCTCGGTGTCATCTTGGGCAGCTATCTCTCTGAGTTATAAACCTAAACCCAGGGCCGTACTGCTAGGTGTCCCAGGACTCCTCTCCTGTCCTCCGTCACATTTCTCTTTTTTCTACTCAGGATCACGCTATCCACAGCCTTGGTCTCCACTCACATGAGGGACACAGGCACTGCTCACTAGCAAGACCATAGGTCAGTTTCTACTACACACTGAGCCCTATCTGACTTCCTGACAAGTAACTGTTCCTGTCCCTTCACCCTAGCCCCCCACCCCACTATGGGCAAGTCTCAAATATTAATGGTAACTTTCCCTACTGTCTGTCAGAACGCAACACTATCACTAATAATGCATGTCACAAATACACACTACACATTACAACACACTGCAACAATACATGTGTCTTCAAAGGGGAACCTTACAATATGTCCATCTCCTTACACATGTCCGTGATTACTAGTTTTCATAGTATATTTCTTGATTTAGAGTCCAAATATGCTATTGCTGCTCAGCCTATACAACCAGCTTTCTTATTTTATAGGGCTACATAGTGCTTGTATATATTTTACATGCCGATTTTACTTTTATGTCAGATGTGCCTCCATCCAGGCATTGCAGCCCACTCTTTTTATTATAATGTAATTGTGTTATAGGTGCAGGAGCCCCCGCAGGTTAATAAGACTAACACTTTACTTTCAGGCTTAGGCGTCTCATGAGTGACAAAAATGAAGATATTTGCATCTCAAGCTTGTTAAAAGCGGAAAATACCCAAGGAGTAAATCACTGTTACTGGCAGAAGCTGCTGAAATCCCCAGCAATGTAAAAATAATTCCTTCTCCGAGAAGTGTCATTTTTATTATAGAGGAGAAAGGTGAAATCTCCATTTGGTGAGTTTCGCTAACAAACAATATATTCTTGTCTGCAGAAGTTTATCATTGATTGTTGATTGTAATAAACTAAGCATATTCATGTGGAGGGCGGCTTTATAGGATATCCGTCACACGGATACGCTGTGCAGCGCCGGAGCTTGCATCTCATAGTGCAATTGTTTTATTACGGTATGCTAAAAATCTTATGTCTTATATCATCATAATCACTTTCTAAGGCAGTGGTCACCACCCTGTGGCTCGAAGCTGCTGCAAAATTTCCAGGTTACCTCGACGTAGATAAAATTGAAAGTGGTGACGTGGACGTATTCGACACCTGAAGCGTTGGGCAACCTCTCCATGCTACACAGACTTCTTTAGGTTCTGCACACTTCACAGGAAGAAGACTTTACATGATGCTATTTAGTCTTACTCTTTAGATCAGGCTAACCTGAGACTAATTTAGTAGATGTAGTCACAGGAAGTATAGCATTATCTGCTGCACAAAACACTGCCTCTCAATGACGCACAGACTTGTTCTAGATATTTCCCACCCAACAAAGGAAAGACTGTATGAGAAGATGTTGAGATGTAACGGACTGGGTGGTGGAACCACTGTGCTGTGGTCCAAGGAGGGCCTAGGTGCCTTACCAAGTCGGACATCGGATGCCCGGTGGCTGACGGTACCGCGACCCGAGAAAGGACGAGGGAGGAGAGACCAGATGCGACCTCTGGTGGATGGCAGCTGACAACCAAGGGTCAGGAGGCAGGAATGGCCAGGAATGGTAGATTTAGCAAGTACTGGCTGGCACGACTGGTGTAGTGACTGGCAGGACAGGTACACAGGCATGCAGGTAATGGTGGGCAAGACTGATACAGTATATAGGCAAGGTGGCATGGTTTATAGACAGGCTGGTGGGCACAGCTGATAGACAGGCTGGCAGGCGGGCACAGCTAATGTATAGGACAGGTATGCTAAGATGCGCGTATTGAAACCTGAGAACTAGCAAGCGTGTTTAAGAAACAGACTAACAACGTTGCACATGCACCTCCCATTAGGTGAAGGTGCCTTAAATAATAAGTGTCTCCCAGACATTGACTGGGGACACTTTATAACTGTGCACGCTGTCCCTTTAAGAGGGCAGGTTGTTTACCTCTCGGGCCCTTTGTTTTATTTAAATACATGTATTTGAGGGTAAAAAATATAAATTCATAATTGGATTAAAAATCTTGCACTGCTTGGCTTTTACAGCCTCTTTGTTTGCCTGCACATTGAACTTTGATGTGGTCTGTGGTCATAAACCAGCAGTTTCCCAGAAAAAAGACAGGTAAAAGGTCTACAAACTCTCCTGTAAGACTATCAGCAAGAGCTCACTGATGGATACTCCGTTAACTCATTCTGCAGTCAGCGCAACACAGAGGCTATAGAAGTCAAATGCTGCCAAAATGTTAGGAAAATTCAATTGTAATAATGATTTTAGCATTTATTATGATCTAGCAGCACCAAATATACGCATTTACGGTAAGTAAAAAAATCTATGCCCAAAAGTGGACAGCCCCTTTAATATCGGTATAAATCCCTCTGCCTCCATATTCAGCTTCATATCCATTAATCTATCAGGAAATGACTTATTATTTACAAGGTTTCAGACCGGCACGGCTGTACTAGGGGCTATACTGTAACCACAGGGAAAACTCTTCGGGGAATAACCTTGACGTTTAACCTTTATAAATGTGTGTAATTTGTATTACAACCAGCTGTTCTCCGAGCTCCATGAATGCTGGAACAAGAAGGTGAGCAGAAGAGACGGCCGCGAGATTCCGGTTTCCTCATCGGAGTATTGGGATATGTCAGGCACCTGGAGATCATGTTTTCATAGCTGATACACGCCGGAGAGATTTAGCTGCAAAAACTTTTACATCGGAGACATTTAGGAAATCGAGCCGTCAGATTACGACATTATATCCCATAAATTATGATGTAAAGAACATTTCCCTCCGTCAGGTCCCATCTGGACGACCATCTCTTCTAATAAGGACCTTCTTGTTGAGTTTCCATTCTGCACTTCTCTCCTATCGCAGCCAATGGTTCTGAGAGCATGGGCGTCCGACAGAGACGTGCGAGATAATACTCAACTAATCACATTCTTTACAGATTTTCCTAAAATTTTCTAAAATTTTGACGGATTCATTTCCCACAATTCCATCAAAAGCCGGCAGCCATTTTTCTAAATTCTTTGAAGAGTGGGGAAGGGGTTAAAATAATAATGGCTTCTTCTTACGTGTTCTAGTCTCTCCCTCACCTGTTGTGCCACCCCGGCTCTTCGTCCGGTCTTCTGCTCCCTCCGCCACTAACTAGGCCTAGTTGTAGTCCCGTGTTCCCTTCATTGATTACTTTGGGGTCTGGTGAGACCTGTTAAGACATCAGAGGACAACAAACGTCTTTTCTGGGCACTTTTGATTTCGGGACAAATTTTATTTCTGACAAGATGAATCTGCAGTTTGATTTCAGCAAATTGTGGAAGATTTGCACTTTTTTAGTGGCTTTTATTTTACCATAGCAACCAAAGCTCTGCTTCCATTTTACCATAACAACCAAAGCTCAGCTTTCATTTTACCATAGCAACCAAAACAAAGCTTTCATTTTACCATAGCACCCAAAGCTCAGCTTTCATTTTACCATAACAACCAAAGTTCAGTTTTTATTTTACCATAGCAACCAAAGCACAGCTTTCATTTTACCATAGCAACCAAAGTTCAGCTTTCATTTTACCATAGCAACCAAAGCTCAGCTTTCATTTTACCATTTTAACCAAAGCTCAGATTTCATTTTACTGTAGCAAACAACGCACAGCTTTCATTTTACCATAGCACCCAAAGCTCAGATTTCATTTTACTGTAGCAAACAACGCACAGATTTCATTTTACCATAGCACCCAAAGCTCAGCTTTCATTTTACCATAACAACCAAAGTTCAGTTTTTATTTTACCATAGCAACCAAAGCACAGCTTTCATTTTACCATAGCAACCAAAGTTCAGCTTTCATTTTACCATAGCAACCAAAGCTCAGCTTTCATTTTACCATTTTAACCAAAGCTCAGATTTCATTTTACTGTAGCAAACAACGCACAGCTTTCATTTTACCATAGCACCCAAAGTTCAGCTTTCATTTTACCATAACAACCAAAGTTCAGTTTTTATTTTACCATAGCAACCAAAGCACAGCTTTCATTTTACCATAGCAACCAAAGCACAGCTTTCATTTTACCATAGCAACCAAAGCTCAGCTTTCATTTTACCATAGCAACCAAAGCACAGCTTTCATTTTACCATTACAACCAAAGCACAGCTTTCATTTTACCACAGCAACCAAAGCTCAGTTTTCATTTTACCGTAGCAACCAAAGCTCAGCTTTCATTTTACCATAACAATCAAAGCTCAGTTTTTATTTTACCATAGCAACCAATCAGAGTGCTGCTTTAAATTCACCAGAACAGTTTAAGATATAAATTAGGTCCATCATATCTTTCCCTGCCAGTCAGGTGGTCCTCTGCGGGGGGCGGCTGTGTTGTGTGTGAGTCCAACATGGCATATTGTGATAGTGAACACCAATATACATACGGGATCATTCACAGAAACACACCACTGTTCTGCTGGGCAATTTTCAGACCTATGCCCGAAAAATAGATAACCATATTATTGATACGGACATCCAGGAGAGGATTATGAGAAGCCTGAGGATATCAGACGATGGCAACCAATCACAGCGCAGCTTTCATTTCTTATCCTGCTCTTGAAATATAAAAGCTGAATTGTGATCGGATGCTGTATACGAAAAGGGCAATTCTTCTGTAAAACAGTTTTCCTGAATCCGCCCCAGTTATTATTATTATTTATTATTATTCTGTACAGACAACTGAGGGAGAACACAAAAATTGTAATTATTTTTTACTTCTATTATCACTAGTATGCAGTGATAGATCCACAAATCCACGCTTTCAATCCAGGTTTTTCCTGATAAATACCTTTTTTTTTTACTTTTACACTAGTTTTCACAATAGACTTCAATTGTGAATACGTTTAACGCGAGTCCCGGAAAATCTTTCTGCGTGCTGTGAACAGAAATGACATTGAAGTCGATAATTTATTTTAATTCCTCCCTATACATGACTCCCTCAGTGCATATAGACTTCAGTCATTAGCGGTGATTAATATTCCTCCATCATTATGGAGAGGATGTGAGAGCGGTTATTATCCGGCAGGTGAGAGATATTTACACATATTTACATTAACATATCGCGCAGGGCTCCGATTTACCACCATAATATTCAAGAATGGCGGCTCCCGAGGCCGGGGATCACCTCTGTGATCACACTGCCAGGTAATTCAGGCTCCGGGCAACAGAATGCAGCTCGCAGCTTCGGCAGTGTGTACTGACACAAGGTGTTGTCTTCATCCCGCCTTACAATATCCTGCAGGCATCAATCACACAGGTCCAATTACTAAATGAAAACTGGTGCGAGTCCCCCATGGCGATATATTGAATAACCTACATTTTTAATAATAATGTCAGCGCTGCAAAAAAGGAAAAAAAAAACAATTTTTATTTAATTTAATAATTAGCATATTAATGTAATAATACTAATAAACACATGTCCTGTATCATATAGATATAATGTCATTATTTTTAATTCTAAACGATAAAATCTGTCTATGTATCTTTAGAACGGTTCTGTAAACTGAAACATTTCCACATGAGCAAATTAAGGTTCACTTTTTCTTTTGCATTTTTTGGAGTGCTGCCTCTGTCTTTTCATAAATTGCTACAATTGGATTCTTCTTTGGAAGGTCTTACACCCTGAGCTTCTTATTTATTGTGCTGTTCCGTTATCACAAAAAAGGAAAAAAAAAATTTAAATTGAAATTTAATAAATAGCACGTTAATATAATAAACAAATGTCCTGTATAATATAGATATAATGTCATTATTTTTAGTTCTAAAAAGTATAATCTATCTATTATCTGTTTAGCTATTGTTTATTTTATCATTGAATATATCAATCTTCTAGTCTGCTGTATCTATCACTACTGGGTATCTTTGTCTTCTATCAATCTATGTATCTACATCTAAATAATAATATATATATAATATATATAATATATAATTATCTATCTATCTATCTATCTATCCCATATCTATCTATCTATCTATCTATCTATCTATCTATCTATCTATCTATCTATCTATCTATCTATCTATCTATCTATCTATCCTCTATTATCTATCTATTTATTATCTATCTATCTATCTATCTATCTATCTATTATCTATCTATCTATCTATCTATTATCTATCTATCTATCAAGATTCAAGATTCAAGATTCAAAGAAGCTTTATTTATTTATTTTTATTTTTTTATTTATCTATCTATCTATCTATCTATCTATTATCTATAATCTCTATTATCTATCTATCTATCTATCTATCTATCTATCTATCTATCTGTGACGCCCCAGGTTCCAGGTTGTCACAGCGGCATTGATTTCCCCACGTGGAGAGTGATGTCACGCTTGGAAGCGAGGAAGGATTCCTTTTATCAGGTAATCACAAAGCACACAACATGTTCACACTCCAGGCCAGAAGGGGGAGCTCTGATCCTGCTTATGGGTGGCTCCCCTATATATAAATTGTGGAAAGTGAGTTAGTTCATGCCAGACAGCAGACTGGAGTGGTCTGAGGCAGAGAGACGTGTGAGGGGCTGTGCAGCCTGAGGTGCTGCAGCTCCAGGATTGAGGGAGTATGGAATGAAGAACAGTGTTTAGTGAGTGTGCAGAAGAGCGAAGCACAGGCGAGTGACACCAGGGGAGGACAGCTGCGATTGAGCTATCTCCTTGGGAAGCGCAGATACCGGTAGCCAGAAGACCGAGGTTGTAAGGGACTCCAAGAGTTACAGCAGAAATCGGCAGGACAACTGAACTACACGTAACCTGTCCACCCTAATACCCAGGAGGCACAGTGGCGCATAGAGCCTGGGTTGTGATGGAGACCCTGTAAAAAGGCTTGAGCCACCTGTCATATGGGGTTGTGTCCCACCTTTAAGGAGGACAGAGAGAACTGTGAGGACCTTGCCAGAAGCCATAGGCAGTAAGGAACTACATTACCACTGCGCTATGAGGAAGGCTTTCATCTCCACCTGGTAAAGGGTAATCTGAATTTGCTTCCAAGCCGGCCGGACCCTGCCTGCCCTGTGATCTGGTGCTCTGGACTGTGGATAACTGAAGTCTCCAGTAAACCAGGTAAAGATACTGCAAACCTGCGTCCTAGTTCCTTACTGCACTATTCACCATCTTCGATCTACACACCGGGAGCCCTGGAGACCTACTTCACCTGTAGGAAATTATACCATCTAGCTTCCATAACATCACCCCAACGGACCCCTTTAAGCAGCGTCAGTCCCCTCTGACTGAATGCCACAGGTGGCCTCACAAACACAAACTTTATTCAAAATCCCTTAAAGAACTTTCCCTTTAACAGGGGCTCCCAGGGCCACGGACTGAGTCGCCGCCAACTGTGACATCCCCTGTGAGTCACGGCAGAGGTGTATCTAGCGTTTCTGGCACCCGGGGCAAGAATTCATTTTGGCGCCCCCCCCTCCAAGGGCATATGCCCCCCGTCAGCCCCATCATTGCCCTCTCCTCCCCCCCCACACACACCATTCACTTCTCTGCACATTCCCCTGCAGCGCGATACAAACACACACAATACTGAGACACACACATACGCACACACTCACATACGCACACACTCACATACACACACACACACACTCCTCTCACCTCTCCTCGCACTCTGCACAGCAGCTCCATCGCCTTCCTCTGACACAGCCGGCCGCTGAATGATGACGTCATCCAGCGGCGCGTCTGTGAGAGAGGAAGCAGGAAGAAGACAGATCGTGCGGCAGGGCAGTGGAGCTGCAGGGATTTCTCCCTGCCCGCCGCAGCCACTCTGCAGGGGCTCCCCTCCCCCTCTGCACACACTGGGAGCCGGCACTCTGCAGCTTCTCTGTGCCGGCTGTCAGCTTAACAGTCGGCACAGAGAACAGCTGATTCCCAGTGCGGGGGGCGGCAGAATGCAGCCGCCGGGGGAGACACTGCGGACCGCCGAATTAGGCGGCCCGTCTGCGCCCCCCTGCCGGCTGCGCCCGGGGCAAATGCCCCGGCTGCCCCCCCCTAGATACGCCACTGAGTCACGGACCCCGTACCGAGTACCCCACAGCCCTGGCGGGTGACTCATATCTGTCCACAGCTTATTTTTTAGGATTGGCAAGTATCTTGTGCTAATCATACATCGGAAACAGCAGGTACAGATGTGATTTCATGTGGTCGGACTATGATGTACCACAAACACACGGTGGAATAGTCATCTATATATATAATTGCCTAAGGGTTTTTTCATCTGTCTGTCTTTCTGTCTGTCTGTCTGTCCTGGGAATCCCGCGCCTCTGATTGGTCGAGGCCCCCAGGCCTCGACCAATCAGAGACGGGCACAGTATCGACGTAGAAATCCCGCGTCTCTGATTGGTCGAGGCCGCCAGGCCTCGACCAATCAGCGACGGGCACAGCGACGATGATGTCATAAAGGACGTAGACATCCCGCGTCTGATTGGTCGAGGCCGCCAGGCCTCGACCAATCAGCGACGGGCACAGTATAGACGTAGATGTCATAATGGTTGCTATGGCGACGATGATGTCATAAAGGTTGCCTCGACCAATCAGCGACGGGCACAGTCTGCCGCGAATTCTGGAATCATCATTGTCCATATACTACGGGGACATGCATATTCTAGAATACCCGATGCGTTAGAATCGGGCCACAATCTAGTACTGTATAAAATGCCTGTGAGGTTCTGATCTAACTGAGGGCAGAACCGACAGATTCTTCACCCTCTGCACCGTCTACCCAATAATTTCAATCAACACCCAAGAATGACAACAAAATCCTTTAATGATATCTAGTTTGGGACTATTTTCATAAACCTTTGCCATTCAATTGGTGGTAATGAAGCTCAAGCGTCGGTCTTCACCGCAGTTCTGGAATTGTATTCATGAAGCAGAGCGCTCAGGATGAACGGGAAGGAGTTTGATGCTGCGCTGCACCATGTGAATTATTAGAGACCAAGCAAACGTAAAACGTGATTGTATCAATGTACCGATGTATGTAGCAAATGGAACAGGAGAACAACTCGGATTTCCAAGTACAACGAGATAGAAAGCAATTAAGCAACGATATAACCTTTTCAAATGTTTGGCCCGTAGCCTTAGTTTTTCCATTCCTTACCCATTGAGCAAATCTGCCAGATCATTCCTGTGCAGAAATTGAGCAAGGATTTTGTCAGCTGCCAGTAGTTTTTGAAGCGTACAACTCCTATTTGGCTCGGCGCTCGCTGACAGCCGCCTGTGAGCCAGTAAATAGGGGAGAGGGATCTGAAAACACAATGAAAGCCCTGCCTCGTCCTCTGTTACTTGTCATTCCTAACAGCGAGCAGATGCAACGTTGAGCAAGCAGCTTTCACCGCGCAGGCGAAATATCAGTCATCAGAGAGCAGCCGATCGCTGGGAAAGTCACTGGCAAGAAAAAAAATATATATAACTACACCCAACTACCTCTCCTACCATCACCTGGGTGTATTCCTTTAAATATTTGATTAGGGAAGTGCTCAACTAGCGATACCTTATTGTAAGTTTAACTTTAAATGTTGAAGAAATCAATCAGCCACTTATAGACTGGAGACGGAGTGAAACGATTCAAGGCGCTAAAAAAAAACATTCTCTGGGATGCAAACTTTTTGTGATTTTATTTGGTTGAATCCAGCTAAATGGTAGCCAGTCGTCACACTGGTCTATTGTTAAAGGACTGAAAAGAGCTTAAAAAAAAATTATACTCACCCGACCTTCACCTCTGACCCCGATTCCGTACAATCTTCTCTTTCTGTCAAAACGTCCAGACCCGAGCAGAGCTATGCGACAGGTGAGGGCTGGAGAGTATGCATATTTTTATTATGTTCTGGGCTCTTAATTTGCATAAAATACATTTATTTTGAGTCAATTTCAAAATGTTGACATATTAACCCATCCTTAATAGAGTGCTGTAGGGAAATTAAGTATTTCCTGTAAGACATGATTGACCACTGCTTGACAACATTTCAACACTCCCTACCTCGCCCCTCCTGGAAATGTCGCCACTCCTCCTGGGCTGACCCTGACCCACCCATTTTTTTTGCGAGGTTGTGCTGGTTTGCATCGTTTAGTGTTTCCTTACTGACCACTTTCCACCACCAAGTGCCCACAATGGGTACGTGAGCATTAGAACTAGATCCTTGAGCAATGGAGGAAGGCGGCCTGGTCTGACGAATCATGTTCTATCTTGTACGTATGTCATTTACCGGAGAAGCGAAGAGATGGCACCAGGATGTACTATGCGAAGAGACTGGGTACTGTTCTTGTGAGAAACCTCAGGTCCTGGAATTTTCTGGATGTGACACGCACCACCTACCAAAACATTGTGCAGGCCAAGTACCTGTAAGAGTGGTGGACTATACTGTCACGTTCCTACTCCTGGAGACCCCAATCGCGTCATGTATATAATGTCATGCGTTTTATACATATATTGTGTTATGTGAAATGTGAACTAGGTAATGTGGTTTTAGTGTATATTGTGAATAGACTGTGATATGGTAGTGTACAGCATAGGGTAGAGATATAGACTAGGATCTAGGACATAAGGACAATAGGGTTAGTCCATACTGTTATAAGAGAGTAACTATAGGGTAAGCATTATAGGTGTAGTATATTTAGTGTATAATGGTTGGGGAAGTTCTGCCAGCTACGTACTGTAGAGACAGACATAGTTAAAGGTTGGGACCAGCCCATAGTTGGAGGGACATGCCTTAGTAAAAAGGGACTATTTCCTGGTACTAATTCCGAAAGGGAAGTGAAGTAACCAAAGTCAAGTTCAAGAGCATTGAGCTGCTAATACCAGCAAGTATCTTTCTTACATGGCAGTAGGAGGCCTTATTAGAATCCCTTGCGGACACTCCTGCAACGTCAAGAGCTCAATGCTCATTAAAGATACTATGGAAAGTGCCTTGTCCTCTGGCGTAGAGATGATGATGGACGTGGAACTGTGAAAAGGGAAGATGAAGGATCCCGGATTGACTGCGGGACTGGACGGGAAATCCCAGGGGCTGAGAGAGCCAGTGAACATGGGGATAGTCCAGGAGGAACGGATATCAATGCTGAGGACGTGCTGTGCTAAGGAAACAAGGAATGGGAAGCGTGGTGCCCAACACTGCGCGTTATAAATCTGATGACTATGAAGCGTCCAGTAAACTTTTACGTGTTGAATCGAACCAGGTGTCCTTTGATCTACTGTATGTGCGGCGGCTCCTGAAGATGGAGGCCTGGAGGAGGTGAAGGCCTGCGTCCTATAAGTGAGTGTGATCCATCCCACACCTGACAGCACATCCCAATGTGCAAACTTGGCCAGCGGACCCACAATTTCTTCATTTTGTAGTCCATCAGCAGACATTTCTTAATGAAAAGCGTTTGCTGCCATGAATGGCCTCGAGTTTGACTCACTACAATATTACCCATGTCATGCGGTCAGTTTACGAAGAGGACGTGTTGATAACATTACGATATTTCGGGTCCATGACATAATCCTTTGACTGATGACTAGTTTGGTAACCATGCCAAAATAATAATGCAAAAAACTTGCAAGCGGTGGAGCCCGACCCTCCATGCGGATGTATCCTGAAGCCCAGTAGTATTGGCCCTAAATGAAATCACTTCCTGCCCCTATAAAACTGGATGCTGACTCATTAACCCATGCTTGGCTGGAGATGATTTCAGCGTTAGTTGCTAAGCAAAGCGTCCCCCTAACATTGCATTTAATTGGTTTAATAGCAGCGCTTCAGAACCGCTCGTCACCCCACCCGAGCCTCTTTTTAAAACATCCATATTACAATTTTTCCAATGAAACCCCTACGGTGGAGTGAGTCACATCTGAAAACATTCCAAAGAGAAATAATTAAAGCATTTGCTGAAATTGATGTCATGGCAATTTAAAGAATTCTCCAACATGCGGAGTGAGTGACGATTTAGCTTTTGGTGTAACCCCCACAATATCACATTACACCAATGACCACCAAAGGAGGGAACCCCTCGAGTCCGACAGTAACAGGTTACCTGCAAATGGAAATTTCATGCAATGGGGATTACAGGTCCTTCTCAAAAAATTAGCATATAGTGTTAAATTTCATTATTTACCATAATGTAATGATTACAATTAAACTTTCATATATTATAGATTCATTATCCACCAACTGAAATTTGTCAGGTCTTTTATTGTTTTAATACTGATGATTTTGGCATACAACTCCTGATAACCCAAAAAACCTGTCTCAATAAATTAGCATATTTCACCCATCCAATCAAATAAAAGTGTTTTTTAATAACAAACAAAAAAACCATCAAATAATAATGTTCAGTTATGCACTCAATACTTGGTCGGGAATCCTTTGGCAGAAATGACTGCTTCAATGCGGCGTGGCATGGAGGCAATCAGCCTGTGACACTGCTGAGATGTTATGGAGGCCCAGGATGCTTCAATAGCGGCCTTAAGCTCATCCAGAGTGTTGGGTCTTGCGTCTCTCAACTTTCTCTTCACAATATCCCACAGATTCTCTATGGGGTTCAGGTCAGGAGAGTTGGCAGGCCAATTGAGCACAGTAATACCATGGTCAGTAAACCATTTACCAGTGGTTTTGGCACTGTGAGCAGGTGCCAGGTCGTGCTGAAAAATGAAATCTTCATCTCCATAAAGCATTTCAGCCGATGGAAGCATGAAGTGCTCCAAAATCTCCTGATAGCTAGCTGCATTGACCCTGCCCTTGATGAAACACAGTGGACCAACACCAGCAGCTGACATGGCACCCCACACCATCACTGACTGTGGGTACTTGACACTGGACTTCAGGCATTTTGGCATTTCCTTCTCCCCAGTCTTCCTCCAGACTCTGGCACCTTGATTTCCGAATGACATGCAAAATTTGCTTTCATCAGAAAAAAGTACTTGGGACCACTTAGCAACAGTTCAGTGCTGCTTCTCTGTAGCTCAAAAGTGGCTTTACCTGGGGAATGCGGCACCTGTAGCCCATTTCCTGCACACGCCTGTGCACGGTGGCTCTGGATGTTTCCACACCAGACTCAGTCCACTGCTTCCTCAGGTTCCCCAAGGTCTGGAATCGGTCCTTCTCCACAATCTTCCTCAGGGTCCGGTCTCCTCTTCTCGTTGTACAGCGTTTTCTGCCACATTGTTTCCTTCCAACAGACTTACCATTGAGGTGCCTTGATACAGCACTCTGGGAACAGCCTATTTGTTGAGAAATTTCTTTCTGGGTCTTACCCTCTTGCTTGAGGGTGTCAATGATGGCCTTCTTGACATCTGTCAGGTCGCTAGTCTTACCCATGATGGGGGTTTTGAGTAATGAACCAGGCAGGGAGTTTATAAAAGCCTCAGGTATCTTTTGCATGTGTTTAGAGTTAATTAGTTGATTCAGAAGATTAGGGTAATAGGTCGTTTAGAGAACCTTTTCTTGATATGCTAATTTATTGAGACAGGTTTTTTGGGTTATCAGGAGTTGTATGCCAAAATCATCAGTATTAAAACAATAAAAGACCTGACAAATTTCAGTTGGTGGATAATGAATCTATAATATATGAAAGTTTAATTGTAATCATTACATTATGGGAAATAATGAAATTTAAAACTATATGCTAATTTTTTGAGAAGGACCTGTATATTGAACATCTGATATACTATACATTGCTGAATAATTAGGATAGGCAAGCCCCAAAGGGCATTTGCCCCTCACAAGACAAAAAATCCATTTGGCTGGATATATTTTTGGGAGAGTTGATGGCTACAGCTACTTTTTATAGGAATTGCCACCAATCTTTTTCATATTCCTAAATGGTAATTCTGATGTTAAACACTCATGGACTTTTAGGATTTATACATTCCCTTAAATTTTGGAGGATGTGTTTGCCATTTTTGCCACAATCTTTGATATCTTAATGATATTCCATTAGCTTTTTTTTAAGAGAAAACCTATCTTCATATACCCTTTTATGGAATTCCAAGTTCACTTTGTCATCCCCAATTGTGGTTCTTCATCTCTCTGCTGAAGTGTAGAGCAATGACAAAGAGCGTCTCTCGCTCTGGAGAATACCTAATTTTTCCCTATGGTGGCGCTGCCGAGAAACCCAACACTACAAGATATCCCCAAAAATTATCACTAGGGATTAAAAAATGGGTAACATTAAGTCTTTGCCACAGCACCCTTATAAAATGTAGAGTTTATGCAAAGCTGAAAACCCCTTTAAAGGAGTTGTCTGAAGATCACAAAAACAGATCTGATATTTTTTTTCCAGGAGCCACCACTTCCACATATTAGTGTACAACTCATTGGCTCATTCAAGTGAGTGAGTTGCAATACCAGACATTGCCCACGCACAAGAGTGGCGCTATTTCAAGAATCAAACATTTGCATATTTGTTTTTCTACCTTGAAAAGGGCGCCTATCGGTGCCGAAACGCGTTGGGACAATAAAGATAGAACCTTTTTGTAATGAAAAACGCTTCTCTTTCACAGCAGCGCAACCTGTTCTACGTGATATCGTCCTCATCTACTAAGAAGCAAAAACAGATACTATTTCTTATCTCAGACATGGCCTTTAACAGTTTTTTCCCCATGTAAAGTAACAAATGTGACTGTGCTGACGCTACCTGACGAGTTGTGGAGTGAAAATCTGTCTCTTTGCAGCTACTAGGGGTCACAAGGTTGGATCCCCAACATTATGGTGTATGCAGTACTCCTTTAAGGTTTTGCCAGCTGCTGGGGAACTATAAGCCCCAGTAAGGTACCACATGGTGATGGACTGGATTCAACAACAGAGGAGTCATATTTAGGAAAAGCGTTGGTCCTGAAAATTCCATTAAATCTTATTTAAAGCTCCACACTTGGACGCCGTTTTATGTACTTGTTAATAATCAATTCCACATGTGCAACTAATTACAGTGCGGTCGTCAGGACTGCGCGTCTCCAGAACATATTCTCATGGATGCTGGTAGGACCGCCAACCAGCCTTGAGTTTTAAAGGGACATCCATCCTATCTACTGGTTATATTACGTTACATGTACTTGATGTTTAGGGAAGAAAGTCCCTGCCTGTACACTCTCAATATGGCTGGTAGTTTTTAATTCTTGTATAAAGCTTAAAACGTTTTTCCCGATATCTAAACTTATCACTTGAGATCAGAGGTGGTCCGAATCGATTCACACGTCCAAACCCATTGGCCAAAACAGGGGTCTGTGGTCGCTGGATGGGAGAGTGAGTGCAGGAGGCTGATTCCGTGGCTCTTCCTTGGATTTCATTGTTGCAGCGAGATATATATGATATTGCACCAGGCCGGCTAATCAAAAGAAGAACAACAGATGCCCTTACTTTGTTCTACTGCAAATAAATCTGTCACAGATTTTAATACTCAAAACCTAAGGAGCATATATTCTGTAGTAAGAAAGTAAGTAGTAATAGCACAAGAAACTACAGCAAAACCAAATAAATGAGCCGGAGCATATGTTGGTATCCATGCAATGTGTAAGAACACGTTCACACTTTGGACATTTAACAAACGAAACCTAAGATAAAAACAAAATGAGCATATACCCTTTAGTAAGAAAGTAAACAGTAATAGCACTTGTAAATAATATAGGGTACTTAGTTAACACTATTTTGATTTAATAAAATGGGCAAAAGCCATCCCACCATGACAAGGTAACCCAATCGGGACGGTACTGTCTTCTAGTATTAAAACCTTACCATGTGTCAGCTGACCTCAATGTAGATGGGGCAGAGCAGGACAGGGGCCCGCATGTTGAGAAAACCATCCATGCGAAGCTATATAAATGAAATGACTAGCTCGGAAAGAGGGCCACACACACCCCTGTTTGTACAGAGTACAAGAAACTAAAGCAAAACAAAGAAATGAGCTGGAGCATAAGCTGGTTTTAAATTTCTGGATTCTGGAAATTTTTGATCTGCATTTAGGGAAAAAAACAGGTAGCACTCGTGCCCACGTTATTTAGTGAGGCCGTGCATGTGTTCGATTTTTTTCCTTGGACCATGGTGCCAAGATGAAGGGCAGTCTGGACTTGTGTGGGAGAAGACACTGGGGCCAGGGTGACAGGCTAGACGTGTGATACAGTTGGTTGTGGCCTGCCTGGAAGCAGAACCCAGGCAGTCCCAGACGAGAACCCAGACGACTCTGGTCAAGGCCTGAATACCAGACCTGCGCCGGTCAAGACCCGGAGCTCAATTGATGCCAATCAAAAGCCAGGGCCCATCCCTCACCTCACTGGGCATGAGGGGAATCTGCCACGGGTCAAGCTCCAAAGACCTGTGAAATGACGCCTGCGATGGTGAACGATAGGAGTGAGCCGGGCCATTGCTTCCAGCACTGTCGTATGTTACAGGGGTTGGCCTGTGGTAATTCAACAGACGGGGGCCGGTTGATGCGAAGGACGCCTAATGAGCCTTGTTAGACTTTGTCAGGAAGGAAAATGCGCCTCAGCAGGAAGAATCAGAGACCCCCGCTAAGGCCTCTCTTAGAGGAAGAGATAGTAAGTACTGTGACTCTCATGATATCGGAAGTACAACCTCTATCAGAAAGTTATAAGAATATCTAACCAGAGACTGCTGTAATAGTTAGAGTGAACCTGAGGATTTATTGTATACCCTGTATTGTATATTCCATCTGTAATTCTTTACCAGTGCTATAGCTACCGCAAGTTCCCGTCACACTAGAGAAATAATCAGTTTCATTGGTTACTTACTGTGATGACCCTGCACCACGCCACCCCCATCTGACGTCAGTAATACGTCAGGCGAATCACGCAAAGCGATCTCCACACTTTGACCAACGTGATGCTCCAAGCCCCCATGGCAAACTAAAGGACAGCTTGGTACAGTTTTATACATACGCTTCCTGTCTACACGGGCCCAAGGAGGCATGGGCAATGAGAGGATGTGGCCCGCGCAGTCACTGACCTGGCATCACAGTCACTCACAACTCTGACTGGCTAAGAAGCTCCTCTAGCACAAGTGAAACAGCGCTGCCAGCCTAGTAGGACTGCCACCAGTTCCTCCTTAGATATAAGCCCGATTCGTTAAATCTGGCCAGAAACCAACCCCAGTAGCATGGAAACTTAAACAGAGAAATGGACATGTGAATTCGTGGATTGAGAAAAAAGAGCAGCCCAAGGTTAAATTTTATATTTTATTGCCTTAAGTGCCTACTGGACAATACACTATATACACTATGATTATACATATACAATGGCCAGATATGCAAATACAGTAGTGGTAGGACAAAAGATATAAGCAGACGGATCATGTCAATTACCATGTTGATTTTCGACCACGTGTGCATTGTGTCGCAGGGGGCGTGGACTGCCAGCTGGCTCATAGGTCCTTCACAAAACATTAATTGACCCCCGTTTCAAAGTGGACCGCATGCATAACAGAGTGAAGGACCACATGACCTTACACTAGCCTTTATTTCCACTGGGTCACTTACTCCTGCCATCTTGGCGGAACCTAAATCCCCTCCCCTTGCCCCTGGCAGCTAAAAACTCCAGAACCTAAGATGAGTCATAACTCTTTAATGGACAGTCCTAGGCAGGAGGTTTTAGCGCCATCGGATCTAGCGGGCCCCTGTTACTCATTGAGACAAAAACCTCTTTGCTATCTGGTTCCTATTAGCCATTCTATGTATCTCCCCTCCCTGGGGTGTTAGAACAGATTGAGACCCAGGGAAGTGTTCAGTCCATTTGATAGA
Organism: Ranitomeya imitator; assembly: GCF_032444005.1. NCBI lineage: Eukaryota > Metazoa > Chordata > Amphibia > Anura > Dendrobatidae > Ranitomeya > Ranitomeya imitator. The sequence continues at coordinate 23,745,375 of NC_091288.1, forward strand.
TCTCAAAAATGTACACAAGGTATGGCTAGGACATATAGTATCTCCATAATGCCTGAAGGAATTATGTTTCTAGAATGCTCTTTGGCAGCTTTTGCATGACTCTGGAGCGCCCCCAGACACAGGGCCACGAGTTCTCGGCACCGGGCCTCTCTGGTTCGGTTCTGAGGCTGTCACGGTGGCTAGACCCGGTCCGCGACCCTGCTAATGGGCGACCAAAAAAGGTGGTGCAGTCTGTCAGGGGTTCGTGACGCCACCTGTGGTGTTCGGTCAGGGTGACCGACGCTGCTGTGGGGTCCGCTGGGGTGATGGAATGGCAGCTGGATGGTATACCTTCCCACAGGTGAAGTGTGTCCCCAGGGCTTCCCAGTAAGGTGGATGGTGATGGTGTGAGGTGCAGTCAATAACGAGGACACAAGGTTGCAGTCTCTGTACCTCTTTACTGAAGACTTCAGGATCCTCAATCCAGAGCACGCTTAACAGGGCTATCTGAGACCGGCCGGTCCGATGGGCACTTCCAGAGTTTCCTTCACAGATGGAAATCGTTGCCCACCACTAGCGCCTGTGTGTTGTAGTCCTACCCTGCTGAGCATTCGGAATAGTCCTCACAACTGCTGTTCTTGTCCGTCGTTCTCTACAGCTCTCCCTCTCTTTAGTTCCAGATGTTGCTAGTTTCTCGTCCCCCAGATATGTTATGGCTAGGACGCACCCGAATGACGGGAAGGCCTGGAGGTCTTCCGGGACCCTAGAGACGCCCCTCTCCCACTGTTGCCGCCTATGTCTTCGTAGGAAATTTAAGGTAGACAGCCATCCTATAATTAACTGTCCTGCGGAGTTCGAAGTAAGGCCTAGAGTCAGTTACTCCCGCGGTGTTCCGGCCACCGGCTACGCACCTCAGTAGGATGTTGCCTCGGTCTCACGGCACGACTCCTACTGGTACTCCTTTGTGCTTGATCTCGTTTACACTGTTCCACAATATCCTTTCCTTCGTGTCTCCTTCTTAGGATACCACCGCAAGGTAGTGCAGGCGTGGTTCCGTTACGTTCTGTTCGCTAGGTACCTGCCAGGTTCCCACGCCGGACAGGGACCCCCCTGTGTCTTCTCCCTGCAACACCCCGTGCCACGGGATGTTGCCTGAATCCAACCCAGTCAGCTTCTGACTAACTTTCTATCCAACCCCTAGTTTTACCAGTGTGAGGAGGGGCCCAATAAATAAAGCCTTTTGCTCCCCCTAGTGGCCGGAGTGTGAAGTGTAATGTGTGCTGGTGATACCTGGTCAGGAGAATTCCTTCAGTGCCATCAGACGTACCATCACTCCCCTTAGTGGCAGAGTGTCATACTGCAACGACCAGGTCTCTGGGGCGCTGCAACTCTATATTGCAAGCAAGCATTTGTCCTGCTCTGAGCAGGCTGGCTCAAGGTGTGAGATCTATTACTCACAGCCTTTTGAGGCTTGACTCCCATGCTGAGCTATGTGTTCTCATACAGCTGCACACTGAAGGGCGTTTATAATCCCATATCAGACAGGAGACAAGTGATTTTCATGAAATTGTATCTCCCATATTCTTGATATTTCCGCCTCGTCCTTGTCTGCGTGTTGCATCCGGGAACCTTCTTACACAGCACCTCTCTGAACAGAATAAAGCAAATGTGAACAGGTGTAAATTGCTATGACCGCATAATACACTAACTAAATAATAGTGCAGCTTCTGTAAGCGCTGAGATGTGCAAACATTAACTATATGACATTTGGATGCATTACTGCTCTATAGATTGAACTTATAAAAATGAAGGTACTTATCTCACAAATTAGCTAATTTATAAGAGCCCACCAGCCATGACAAGGTGACCTTTCTCAGATGGGACCCTAAACCTAATATTTATCAAACATGCATCGTCTCCTGGGCTAAAAGCTACAAATATAAAGGGCAGATAACATCTGATAGATAATAATAATAGATAGATAGATAGATAGATAGATTGCTCTGTTTTTATTGAGTTCCATTAGTAATGTATTGGAATGTAATAGAAAGGTTTGATACATTTGAGTAACTCCTGCTCTTGATATTTTACACCTCCTGATATAACAAGATAATGACTTTTGCCAAATTACAAACTTAAATAAATATATATATAGTATATAGAGAATATATACCCCCGATGCAGTTCTCTTTGCAGAGTGATTTGTTGGTGCGCTTTATTAATATGGCTTTGGTATCTCATGAAGTCTTGTCACTTAGCTGTTCGGCGGTAAGTAGGTCTCTTCATATGGCACATTGATGGGGTCTTCACACTTGGGTAGGCCTGAGGTGCGTTTGTGTAAAGCCAGATTGTTTTCGTTAGCATAATCAGTGAACTCACTGTTCTACCTGGATGTCTGGGAAAATTGCCAAAAGATTTCTCAACATTTCAATCAGAGGCATGAGTCTATAAAGCTGTCAGATTTCTTGTAGGTCAATTTACGCTTACAATGGCTTCAGCGTTGTGTTCATTTAAGTAAAAAAAAAAAAAAAAGTCAGAACGTGTCTGTGTCGGTCATAATTCATATTCTGCACCAAAGAAGAAGAATTACTACGAAATCTAGAATCATTTCCGGATATTTTATGTCTTCTCCGCAAGAAAAATCGTAAGAGCATTAAAACATTTTCATTTAGGTTTGCAAATGTGTTTCGGAAAGCGACGTGTAAGACTCGGAGATTTGGCCGTGACTTATTACAAACAACCTTGCTCTTGATATCCTTATTGAAAATGTATTTATGGGCCATTAAACACTAAAATATTTCATTCTGATAAATGGAGCTCTGGGAAGATGCACCCTGCAAAACCTGAGAGCAAATATCTTTATTCTGTGGTCTAAAGCTTTAAGGGGAAATTATGTTATATCCGTTTATATAGCAAAAAAGCAAAATGTGCCCCCATCTCTTTGAATGCAAGAGGACTCAAGGAATTTGTGATTGACCCCTGGGCTAATTGCCTTCTACTTGGTATTACCTGGACCTTGCTTCCTTTCTCCTACTACAGCCTCTCTTAGCAGGAGTCAACGCTGGATTTCTCAAGAAGTCGGGCAAACTCCTGTGACATCATCATCGAAAGCCTTTTAAGGCTGACTCAGATAGCCATGTGCAGACTGAGTATTCAGGAAGCTTTGTATTCAGATATCACGTTCTAATAATAATCTTTATTTTTATATAGCGCTAACATATTCCGCAGCGCTTTACAGTTTGCACACATTATCATCACTGTCCCCGATGGGGCTCACAATCTGAATTCCCTATCAGTATGTCTTTGGAATGTGGGAGGAAACTGGAGAACCCGCAGGAAACCCACGCAAACTCGGGGAGAACATACAAACTCCTTGCAGATGGTGTCCAAGGTGGGATTAGAACCCAGGACTCCAGCGCTGCAATGCTATCCACTGAGCCACCGTGCTGCCCACGTTCTGAAGTTTTCCTCACAAACCATTTCTCCCAGCTGGCTATTAATCTCTATAAACATCTGTTTGTTTCTCAGATTTCTGCATTTACTTCCTGGCTCAGACCTGCAGTTAACCCTTCATCTTCTGTAACCATAACAAACTCTTCTCTGGTGCTGTTCACACTACAACACATCTGCAACATGGTTTATCTTCACTATAAGCAAGTATTCAGTTTGCCTGGTCATCACTGATGTCCTAGGTTTCTGCCAAAGACCATCTGTTTGTTTATAGCATACAACTCTGACTGGTATTACCTATTGGTTGCTGTAAGTCCTAGACTGGCTATACATCTACTATTCCTGTATATGTCTACACTCCTGGCTCTGCCTCTTGGCTTGTCTGTCTGGTGTCCTGCAAACCCGGCTGTCCTGATCCTTTCAGATTTGGCGTGGCTTATCTTTTCAAATACTTGTGGAGTGGAGAGTCCTATCACCCAAGAACCAAAGGTATAAGAACAACCAAGGATTTTTTTCCAATGGCCCCAGAGCAGCTACTTTTCAGTTCTACCCCTGGCCGACCCATTGACCATATAGCAATACCATTTTGTGCTAGGGGTTTTATTTAAACTCTATTTCCTATTACTCATGGCTTCCCTGTGATTGTTTCCCAAAAAATGTTGACAGTCCCAGCAAATCCAGGTCAGTTGGAAAGTATGTTTCATGGCAAGCATGCCATTGTTTCCCCTGTTCATACACCTGAATCAATGCTGTCAAGGAAGAAATGGGGTCACTATAGATTTTATTTCTTTTAGACTAGAACAGCCTAAAACGATTTGAGCTGCCTTAGTCCAGCACCCAGGTTGATCCTCTGTGGAGGAAGGACAAGGTAAGTCTCTCCTTCTGTGGCCGGCATCCTTGGCCTGGCATCTTAGGTCAGAGAGGGAAAGGTCAGAGAGGCCCAGCGCTTGCGCACTGCAGTACTTTACTCTGCCCTCAACAGGGTATATAAGTACGCCTGTGCAGGAGCGCCGATGCTGGGGAGCGATGAAGAAGAAGGAGGGCGTAGTCGCAAGAAGATGGGAGGCGTCGGACCCGGACCTGTGACACCCATCAGACTGGACCGCCCGCCGGGTGAGTCTAATTAAATGTATTTTTCTTCTCTTACAGGTCGGATTGAGGGCTTATCTACAGCATTACAGAATACTGTAGATAAGCCCTGAAAGGCGGTGGCTGCATCTTATAGCAGCAAAATCTGCTGACAGGTTCCCTTTAAATTCCTGCAGAGACAGGTCACGCCCCTCTAGCATTTTGAGGAGTTGCGGAGGGCTATGGACTTCCTCCGTGAAGCCCCGCCCTCGGGTGCTAGCTTTGCCTACTTCGGCATGCGGCCGGCATGCGGCTTGCGTACCTATCTTTAACATTAGGTACGCAGGTCATGCCGCTGTATGCGGATGCTTCCGCATGCGTGGTTTTGACGATGTGGAGAAAAAAAAATTGCAACAAGCTGAGTTCTACGCTGGTCGCCGCATCGTCAAAACGACACATGCGGAAGCATCCGCATACAGTGGCACGACCTGCGTACCTAATAATAAAGATAGGTACGCTGGCCGCATGCCGGCCGCATGCAGAAGTAGGCGGAGCTAGCGGCGGAGGTGCGGCCGAGGGCGGGGCTTCACGGAGGAAGTCCGCAGCCCTCCACAATGCTAATGTGAAACCGGCCTAAGGCCAAATGGAGGCAATATCCTGCTGCAGCGGTTCAGGGGAGTGCTGCAAGAAGCAAAACTCAGCAAGCCGACCTAATGCGAGGAGAAGCCACACGGTGACCATGGTGAGTAGGGTGGCGCTGACGAGGCATGCGAGTTACTTCCGTGACATCATGACTGACTAAAAAAAAAGTTGTTGCTTGTGTCCCCCATGTATGTACACATTTCATTTTTTAAAGGGGCCCCCGAAAAAATGGCTGCATTAAAGGAACATCTGAACAAATTCTACACCCTTTAATCAAATTTGCAGAATCAAATGATCTCCTATGTCATCCAATGCTTTGCCGTAGCCAAGTACTTGTTTAAAAAGGATATTCAGGAATAGAAACAAATGACTTTTCCCCTACAAACAGCACCACACATGTCCACAGGTTGTGTGCGGCGCTGCAATTCTTCTTCAGTGGCGCTAGGCAGCAATACCAGGCACAACTTATGATTAGGTGTGGAGCTGTTTGTGGAAGGAAGCGACCATACTGTTCACTCCATTAAAGTTCACCTGTCATTTGACATAAATATGTATTTTTAAAATCTGATGTTATTGGCGCTGTTCTTCGGATTCCGGTGATGTTTCTCTGCTCTTCCTGTGCGTCTTCATTCCAGAGATATGGCCTACTGTAAATCTTTTAGCCAACTGGGCGTGGTTTTCAGGTTAATGCTGCAAGAAAAGAGTTGAGTGTCACACCCATTTGGCTAATCCCCCTGCCCCCCAGATTTATAAGAAGTGAAGAGTTGGCCATATTTCAGGAACAGAGAGACACAGGAACAAAATAAAAAGTTTGTTGGATTTTGGGGAACGACGGCATTTACACAAGATTAGAAAAATACCTACCGTACATACTTGTGTATAAGCTGAGTTTTTCAGCACATTTTTGGGGTTTGTGCTGAAAATGTCCCCCTCGGCTTATACACAAGTCATTGTCCCAGAAAGACGTCGGGGGAGCGGCGGAGCAGCAGGTCAAGGAGACAGGAGCCGGTGGCTGCTGCTGTAACTGTGCCCGCTGTTAAAGAGAAATGAATATTCACTGCACTGGCAGTGAATACTCATTTCTCTTATAGCTCACAGTTACAGCCACAGTTGCCGGCTTCCAGCACACATCCTACTTACCTTCCCTGCGCGCCCTCGCTGCATCTCAGTGGTTCTGGCGATAGCAGCTCTTCCTGCCGAGCGATCACATGGCCCTGCTCATTAAGGTAATGAATATTCACACCTCTCCACTCCCATAGTTGTGGAGTGAATATTCTTTACCTTAATGAGTGGCGACATGTGATCGCTCGGCCAGAGGAGCTGCTGGTGCCGGAACTAGATGCAGCAAGGGCACGCAGGGAAGGTCAGTTGGATGTGTGTTTTTTATAGGAACCATGCATACAAGGATAGGGGATAAGAAGCCATGCATACAACGATAGGGGATAAGGAACCATGCATACAAAAACAGGGACGGGGGAACCATGCATACAAGAAAAGGGATGGGGGAACCATGCATACAAAAACAGGGACGGGGGAACCATGCATACAAGAAAAGGGATGGGGGAACCATGCATACAAGCAAAGGGATGGGGAGCTATGCATACAAGGACAGGCACGAGGGAGCCATGCATACCAGGACGGGACGGGGAACCATGCATATCAGGATAGGGATGAGGAGACAATGCATATCCGACTTATACTCGAGTCAATAAGTTTATCCAGTTTTTTGTGGAAATAATTAGGTGCCTCAGCTTATACTCGGGTCGACTTATACTCGAGTATATACGGTATTTATGGCAAGTGACAACTTTGGCATTAGATAACATTTTTTCTTCTCTGTGAAGCTTGAGAATCTCAAAGTAGCCACTGAATGATTGATTTATTGCATAGTTTTTATGGGAAACTTTTTTTTTTTTTTTTAAAGTTCTTCTTTAATTATGTGAAAAATTACAAAATGGCCATAAAGGAAGGCAGACAATGATAATGCTGTCACTTCTTGCATGTGCCGAAGTCTGTGTATAGAAAGTGACATATGATGAATTAGAATGACATTTCGGCTTATTTACATATGTAATTAACTAGTCGTGTTCCTCTCCCCGGCCTTACACTGAAGATTGATTTTCTAGATATGACGCCAGGTTCAAAATATCCCTCAAATCAGCGCCTTGTATTATTTCCCATTACCATCGCCCTTTGCCAGTCATGTGTGTTGCTGCAGCCGGTGCAGATGTTGCAGTCACACCTGGTAAGTCACGGGGGTCCCTACATCCCACACTCCTATACATTGTGTGTGCACTTTTTTGGCAATTCGTATTTTTGATGCTTCATTTTGTCATTAAAAAAACTCCAGTGCTGTCGATCATTCCAAAAGGTTAATAAACCTTTGTTCTGCTGAAAAAGCAGGGTTTTCTTGAAAGACTCAGGCTTTTTCCTGTTTCACTGCAGGAAGAAATTGTCTTCTAAACACGGGCAGGAGGTTGGAGATGATTTTGAGAACATCTTCAACCCAAAAAGGTCCAACGAGGTCCTCTTTAATAATTCCAGCCCATAGCAGTGCCCACCTCCACCTCGCTGGTGTCTTAGTCATTGTCTAATAATTCTGCTCAGTGGAAGAAGAACACAGAATTATAGACCAAATAGTGGACAGGAGCGAAGGTGCCGAGTTTGCTTTGTGGAGGAGACCTTCAAAGGGAACCTGTCACCAGGCTTGGCCGATATGAGATACGGTCATCACCTTTCAAGGCTGATATACAGCAATCTATAATGTGGTACATCTGCCCCCAACCCTGAGGAAGGTTGAACCGAAACGCGCATCGGGGGAGGGTGGTAGATGGCGCGGCACTGTCCTCATTGTTGACTAGGTATGTTATGTCCTTCATCGTATGTATATCTTGCTAATTAGCGTCCATGAATATTGGTGGATTGCTCTTTATATGTTTAGCAATGCTTCTCTTATATTTGATACACAGTATCTTTAATTGAGTACGATGTCACACTTGATTAGGATTGAGTTTTTCTGCCACTCCATTCCTTTGCTATTCAGCGTGCAATTGTTTGCCAATTTTAGCCTCCGTTGTTGTTTGTGAGACTTTTTGTATTCATTAAATAAAAATTTGCATTATTTATTTAAATTATGGACTAGTACACTAGTTTTCTTTAAGCTGGAGTCACACATAACGATATCGTTAACGATATCGTTGCAACGTCATGCTTTTGGTGACGTAGCAACGATTCCGCTAACGATCTCGTTATGTGTGACAGCGACCAACGATCAGGCCCCTGCTGGGAGATCGTTGGTCGCTGGGGAATGATCAGAACCTTTTTTTGGTCGCTGATCACCCGCTGTCATCGCTGGATCGGCGTGTGTGACGCCGATCCAGCGATGTGTTCACGTGTAACCAGGGTAAATATCGGGTTACTAAGCGCAGGGCCGCGCTTAGTAACCCGATATTTACCCTGGTTACCATTGTAAAAGTTAAAAAAAAAACACTACATACTCACATTCTGATGTCTGTCACGTCCCCCAGCGTCCACTGTGTAAGCGCCGGCCGTAAAGCAGAGCACAGCGGTGACGTCACCGCTGTGCTCTGTTTTACGGCCGGTGGTGACACAGCGCAGGGAAGCTCTCGGCAGAAGCGCGTGCATTAGCAGCGCTCCTGCCGAAAGCAGTTTTAACCCTGTGGACGCCGGCAGGGGACGTGACAGACATCAGAATGTGAGTATGTAGTGTTTTTTTTTTTTTTACTTTTACAATGGTAACCAGGGTAAATATCGGGTTACTAAGCGCGGCCCTGTACTCAGTAACCCAATGTTTACCCTGGTTACCTGGGTGCTGCAGGGGGACTTCGGCATCGTTGAAGACAGTTTCAACGATGTCGAAGTCTTTCCCCTGATCGTTGGTCGCTGGAGAGAGCTGTCTGTGTGACAGCTCTCCAGCGACCACACAACGACTTACCAACGATCACAGCCAGATCGTATCGCTGGTCGTGATCGTTGGTAAGTCGTTTAGTGTGACTAAAGCTTTCGTGGTATGTTTAGTTTACGTTTAGTGTGTCCTACACTTCCAGTGATTTGGGCTTTAACGCCTGAATTGTCGTTACAATGATGACATGTTCCCTTAAAAGCCTTTTATGTTTGCTGTGTTTCTAGATATTTAGATTTGTAATTATTCTTTAAATGTAGAATATTAGTTTTCTATCTTATATAACATTCTTATAACACTACACTATTATTATACATATAATTATTTACAAAAGTCATCTCCTTCCCCCAATAGCTGACATCAGACTGGGGGTCCCGTACTTTACCCCCCAACTACATAACAAACCTGGAGACCCCTAATAAACAACAGAGATTTGGGGCTGCTGCTATAGACAATAGCACTAGAGAGACCCTCGGTCTTTAGTAACTTTGGAGAAACGGCAAAACAGCAATTTATTCTTTGGCTAAAAATCTAAATATTAGTTTTCAATAATAAGCCATTATGCGATGCGCGGATTAGGCAGAGTTTTTGCTGATGAAATGAATGAACAGAGCTCGGCGGTGGCGGTGGCGGTTCTGAGCGGCAGTTGTAAAGCGCACAATCAACATCCGAGGAACAGATGAAAAGCTGCCATTTAGTGCAGGTATCTAACAAGCGCCACAACCTCTGTCTGAGGACGCCGCTTTCTCCAGTAGACGCTTGCAGTTCATTATCATCCCTAGAGGGGAGATGAGAAAAAAACCTGAAAGAATAAGGAAGATGAAAAGAAGATCTGTTGTAGGAGTAAGGTTAAAAGCTTCATGCAGCAGGGAATCCTGACACATTAGGATACCCACAAGGGAGAAGTGAAAGGGATTCCAGGTAGTCTTTCAATATTGCAAGAGCTCGAACACAAGAAGGTAGTTTGCTCTATTTTACATACAAGCAGCCGGCTCGCTTTCTGAAGTGTCAACAGATATTTTAGATTTTAAGATTTAAGCTTAGATAGTGAAATAAAACAGCCTCCTATTTGCAATATCAATCCAAGTTTGACCCACTTAGTGTTTGAACCCCTAGAAAATGCCAACTATGTCATTTTTAATTACTGAGCTAATTGATTCCCTATTACATTTTCTTTTTCGCTTTTTACAGCTCTGTTTTTCAATTATAGAGCATCAAACTTCTTGTAAATTATGCAGCGTTTAATGCCACCACTAGAGGGCGCTCGGGAGCTTACTGAATACAGTGTACGGATTATATAGTAAGCGCTACAGCTCCCTCTGGTGGTGGCAAAATTGTAACTTTATTCTCTTGATGCGCGAAAGTTTTGGAGCGCTATATCAGTAAATATTTTTAAAAAATGGTTTTCAAGGGTTAATATTCACTTTGATTATTGCTGTATTTAGTATTGTCCAAATTTTTATCATAATTTATTATAAAAGTTATTTATAAATATAAGAAAGGTGATAAGTTGCTGATCAGAGAAAGTATGACTGCTGGGACCACTACGAATCCAAACATTGAGGCTCTGAAAAACACAATGGGGTGGCTATATATACAGTATGTGTCAGTGCGCCATTCATTACAAAACGCAGAGCATTCAGAGGAGACATTTTCAGGAATAGTGTGAGGTCTTACTGGTTGAATTCCCACAGACCAGCAAGTTATCACTTATCCTGTAAACTTTTAGTGTTGGGAATAACCCTTTGCTATATCTTTATAGCAGCTAGACCATCCACCACTAGGGGGAGCTGAGTAGCGTTTAAACTGTATGCAGAAAGCTCATAAGCTCCCCCTAGTGGTGGCAGAAGACATCAATTATTTCATTTGTAATATTTGGAGCAGTACATCAGAAAATAGATTATATAAGTTATAAATTGAATTTCGTTATTAACTAATTAGTTAATTTATTTAGTTACATTAATTTAATCAATGCAGGTTTCTTTATCTATATATAGATATATAACATGATGTTAAAAGGTGAACGTTCACATGAAGGGCTAATAGAAAAGCCTTGAAAAGGCTAAACCAGATAACAAGGCTAGATCAACCTTACAGAGAGATACTGATGGCCATGTCCTTGGGCTTGAGTTCATCAATCTACATCCAAGGTTGTAGGACAAATTCTACTAATGTATTATATTTTGACGCATGACTCCCAAAATGTAAAGGAAAAAGCGATTGGCTATGCAGCTCTGTAGATCAGGGGTCATGGGATCCTTCCGGGGATTTATCTGTATTTGTGTCATGTTACTTTTGTATTTTTTTAAGACTTCTCTGAACTCCTATAATTCCTCCTCAGGTTGATTAACCTAGTAACTGCTACCTATGCAATTTATTTACAAAGTTACCCAACTTTTTAACGAAATAAAGGTTATTTTCTAAACTTTAATTGGTTGACTTAGCATTAGCCTAAGTCGTCAATATCAGACGGTGAGGGTCTGACTCCTGTCACCCCCAATGATCAGCTGATTGAAGGGTCCTCAGCGCATTGGAACCAGCTCATCTCACATCTTCTTTATGTAGAGGTGTTAAATGGTGTATCCGATCACTCCCATTCGGGTGTGGTGGATTACGGGCAGCCGGTATCTGCGAGCGCTGCTGTTGTGTAGGTAAAGCGCCTCTGACCACTCATTTTCAGATTTGGTCGGGTTTAAGATTCAGGACTTGTAAGTGTGAGGACCCTTGACGCAGGTTTCGATCTCGCATCCCTTGGCCAACATATCGACCAATGACTCATATATTACATATATATTTTTGGACTTCAATTTTCAGGATGCAGCCAGGCCCAGCATTTTTGGCCTTGTAAATTAGGGTGAAATCCAAAAAGATTTGTAAATTAGGGTGTCTGTTTTCTTGGGGTACACTTAGATGCCTAATCTAATAGTATGGGCGCCATGGGTGGGGAGGGCAGGGGGTCTGTGGACTTTTTCTCCCTGCATGAGTCACTATCTGATAACACCCAAAGTTAACTCATTAGGTGCCAAATACTTTCATCCCCTAAACACAGAAAAGAAATAAAAAAAAAACCCAAACAAAACATTTTATTCCGCTCTTCAGCCACTATTACATCGTGTGTCCAATCTATCATGAATACTTTGGAGAAAGGTCTTCTTACACAGTCATATACATTTGGACAAGGATTTTGAAAGTAAGTACACAAGAGATGAGCGTATAGTTGAAACTGAAATTAACCAGTTTCGACTAATTTTCTAGAAAATTTAATTCGGTGCTTTTCCACACACTATTTCTACACTTTATTCAGTGTTTGTTATCGCTTTCCCTCTGTATCTCCATTGCTAAGTGGTGACGTCTTCTCCCTATCCAGATTCACCCTAAAAAATGGCTGCTGCATTCCCTGCTTCTGCTTTTATACAGGCTATAATTGTCCCTCTTGATTGGCTGTGCTATACCATGTGATGTGATAGCTGCTGGACATTATTGGAAAGTGCGACGGCCATGCATAAGATCATGTAATAAATGTCTGGCTGACTCAATCTTCTGCAATGCGTAAAATGTCTTTTTTTTGGCAATTAGCACAAATCAAATTGTAACTTGTTTGAAATTTTTGTTTTTAGCGACTCTAAACATTTGATACCATTTATTTTTGCTTAACTCTAAAGTACACCAGTCCCATCAGGTGTCAGAGATCTTCTTACTAATGTACAGCTTGGATTGTAAAACCTGGCGATAGTTCCATTTTAATTGCTTGGCATTAAAAAAATACAAGTGAGTCCTAATAAAAAGGGTAATACAATTTAGGCTGTTTAGCATGCCGGTCATATGACCCAAGTCGTTGGCTAACACGTAAAATTGACTTGAATGCCAAAAGGTATTGATCATCCAATATAAAGCTCACGTTATAAACCTGAGGTCAATTCTGCATTGTAATATTTCTTCTGGCTTATATTATCTTTTCCATAGTCAATAATCCTCTGCGGGTTACTGCGCACAAGAAAGGATTCACTTCACTTGGCAGATATGACTCTGAACAGGTAACAGTCGTAAAACGCTATTCAAGCCATGAAGCTAAGATGTTATTTTTGGCAGAGGCCTCCACGTTGCAGGAACTCATTTGCTCTACTAGGCAGATCGCCCTTTCCAATATAAAGTCAAGTACTGGGTTAATTGATTTAAAGTGACAAAGTTAAAATGGTTCAGCGGAAGTCAAAGAGATTCGCGAAATGATTTAATCACATTTTATATTTGTTTTATGAATATCACGAGAGGAACGGTCTGGAAACTGCAGCCATCATCTACACACAGTGGAAGGAGATGCTTTCGAATGCACTTTTTTTTTTGCCAAGTTCATCTGATAAGTCCAATATATTGTAGCTCATTTCTTGGCATTGCTGTCACTTTCTCGGGTTCCAGTGGGTCACAGAAGCCGGACACCCACTGATCAGCAAATTATCACCTTTGGTGTGGATAGGTAATAACTTGTTTTTATTGGCCAACCCACTTAAGCGGCCACTGTTATTTTGATACTTTACCTCATTGTTATTTTTATGCAATTTTTGGGCACCTTACTGTATTGCACCAGCCGACAGATCCCCCTCAGTTTTTCATACTAGGGAACCATAGGTTCACTTCTATCACTCCTCTTCCTCCCAGCTTCCTGCTAGCAAAGATGTGTTGCTCTGTTGGAAATTTATAGTTTGGACCAAGATCATGGTCACCATGCTAGTCTGAACCGTACAGCGCATGGTCACCATGCTGGTCTGAACTGTACAGGACATGGTCACCCTGCTGATCTGAACCATACAGCACATGGTCACCATGCTGGTCTGAACCATACAGCACATGGTCACCATGCTGGTCTGAACCATACAGCACATGGTCACCATGCTGGTCTGAACCATACAGCACATGGTCACCATGCTGGTCTGAACAGTACAGCACATGGTCACCATGCTGGTCTGAACCGTACAGTACATGGTCACCATGCTGGTCTGAACCGTACAGCACATGGTCACTGGAGCGCCCCCAAGGGCCGTGGGGTACTCGGATCCGGGCTCTTCTGTTCTCAATGGGGATGTCACGGTGGCTGACCTGGTCCGTGGCCCTAGGGGAACGTCCATTCATGAAATTGGGGGAAAGGTCTTTTAAGGGATAATGTTCGTGACGCCACCTGTGGTATTCGGTCAGGGTGACCGATGCTGCTAGGGGTCCGCTGGGGTGATGTTATGGCAGCTAGATGGTATACCTTCCCACAGGTGAAGTATGTCCCCAGGGCTTCCCAGAGTGTAGATGGTGGATGATGTAAGGTGCAGTGAATAACGAGGACACAGTGGGTGCAGTCTCTTTACCTTTACTGAAGGCTTCAGCATCCACAGTCCAGGGTAGGGACCACAGGGAGGCAGAGTCTGGCCGGTCTGAAGGCAAATCCAGAGTCCCCTTATCCAGGTGGAATTCATTAGCCTTCCTCTAGCGCCTGGGCGTTGTAGTCCCTCCCTGCTGAGCAACTCGGTAAGGTCCTCACAACTATTGTAGATGTTAAGTCTCTTTCTCTCTGTCCCCCTGATGGATAGGACAAACCCATATGACTGGTGGCCTGAGGCTTTTTATAGGGACTGTGACAAAACACTCTGGGATCGCCTTTGCTGGGGTCAAAGGACACGTGGTTTGTGCATTGAATCTGAGGCGTACAGCAGGTTTCTGAGCAGGCTGACCTCAGGTCAGATTTATTAACGTGAAAGCAACACAAAAAACAAAACATAAAAATAAATCCTAGCCTGTCCGGCACTAACTAAACAAATACGTTGCTATCTCAACAACTGGGGGGGCTTCTCCCACCCAGCTAACATCACACAATTCTTGAGCAGAGCTCTTCACTCACGTTTGTCCCACACAGGCAGGCAATCTGTGTGCCCCAGGCAGACACTGGAAACACCCAGCTGGTCATCTTTTATTCCTGCAATCATTAACCCATTAGCACCCTGAAGATACTGAGTGGCCTAATTCACATAGGACAAACACCTGGGCGAGATATACCTGCCTCCATCTACCACACCAGCATGAGTCTTACAGGACCCTAGAGACGCCCCGGCCCCCACAAGTTGCCACCCTGCCTCCTGGGTATATGATCGGGCAGCCAACGTGAAATCAACTGTCCTGCCAGTCTCTGAAGTAACAGCATAAAGATCCTTACTCCCTCGGTGTTCTGGCTACCGGTACTGCGCTTCAGAAGGAGGCAGCCTGCTTCTAGTTGGTCTCCCTCTGATGTTCCTCTCCTGTTGCTATGACTTCGTTTCTCACTCACAGCAGCACAATTCCTTTCAATATCTCTTTCATGGGATGCTGCCGCATGGGATGCAGGCGCAGCTCCGTGTACCCTCATCTTCCGCAGGCCGCAGTCTGGAGCTGGCTGGAACCCACTCCAACCAGCCTCTGCCAAACTCGGTCGGGACTCACTGACCAACTCCTACTCCCTCCAGTCAGCTTCTGTCTAACTTCCTAACCAACCCACCAGTTTTACCTAAGTGTGACGATTGCCCTAATAGATAGAAGCATGGCTCCCCCTGGCGGACTGGAGTGTGAAGTGTGTTTTGTAGTTGTGATACCTGGACAGAAGAAACTCCTTCATTGCCTTCAAACGTAACATCACACCCCCTGGTGGAAGAATAACATTACTGCAATGACCAGGACTCTGGGGCACTGCAGTCACCCTGCTGGTCTGAACCGTGCAGCACATGGTCACCCTGCTGGTCTGAACTGTATAGCACCAGCGATCCGGCCAGCTTCAGAGCAGCACTTATATATTGCTTAGCAAACTGCTTGCAAGCGTGGGTGCCTTTCTTAGAAAACCGGTCACCTCTGATGGACATTTGCGGTGGCAGCGAGAAAGAAATTATAAAATTAAAAATTCTTGTGTTCTTGAGTATGGAGAGGAGTTTAAATAAATAAAAAAGAAATAATAATGTTGCTTGTTTTTATAAACACTTAGCAATATTACTCATTAAAGAAGTGAAGACAACTCCTCTAAATGGAAGAGCAGTGAACAGAAAGCAAAAATAATTTGGTCTGCTCTCCGGTCATGGTACTTCTCAGCATTCATCAGATAATGACCTAATGTTTATTCAAGTTTTTTAAAATGTTTTTTAAGAATTTTTAATGATATTTTTCATGAAATCGTGCAGTTTTTACTCCGAACACTGGCTGATCTGTTCCTGTTCTATTGCAGAGATGTCAAACTCAAATACACAGAGGGCCAAAATTAAAATCTTTGACACAGACGTGGGCCAACCTTGATATTTATTAAAAAAAAGTCTACAATTGAGGACGTTTTTTCGTATGATAAAATCTAACAATTAACTTTTTCATATGGAAAGAAACTTAAAGGCGTTGTCCCACGAGCAAAATACATTTTAAGTAATAGATCTTAGAATAAAATATTGAAATAATATTACATGTTATATAAGACCAGAAAAAGCATATGGCCCATTATGTAATAACAGATAAAAAAAACCTTGAAAAATACAGAAAATAAAGTATGATGCAAACAAGAGTGACCCCAAACACAGCATGATACCGCCACAGTGAACTCTTCCACATGCTCGGTGTGGTGACCCTTCTGTACCCACCCTCCCTTAATCACCCAACAAAGAATGGTGACCTCATCACAGTATGATTTTCCATCTGTAATCCTCCATACAGTATAATGGTCTCACATAGTCCTCCATACAGTATAATGGTCTCACATAGTCCTCCATACAGTATAAAGCCAAGAAAAAGTGCTTCGTGCAGTATAACGGGCCCTACATAGTGCTCCATACAGTATAAAAGGCCCCCATAGCGCTCCATACAGTATAATAACCCCACATAGTGCTTCATACAGTATAATAGCCCCACATAGTGCTTCATACAGTATAATGGCCCCACATAGTGCTCCAATCAGTATAATGGACCCACACAGTACTCCATAAAGTATAATTGCCTAACATAGTGCTTTATATAGTATTATGGCCTTAAAAAGTGCTCCATACAGTATGAATGACCCAACACAGTGCTCCATTCAGTAAGAATTCTTAGGACCAAGATGAGTTGAACAGTTTTTATTTTCACACCAAGTTTCAACACTGGACTAGGGTCTATTTTAAGTGAAAAAAAATTGCCAATTGCCATTATTAACATTCTAATTGGTGATACGGTATAAAGGGCCCTGTATAGGGCCCTACACAGTCTAATGGCTCCACATAGTGCTCCATACAGTATAATGGTCTCACACAGTACTCCATACAGTACAATGTCCCCTTATATTGATCCATACAGTATAATGGGTCCCACATAGGCCTCCAAACAGTATAATAGGTCCCACATAGTCCTCCATACAGTATAATTGGTCCCACATAGTCCTCCATACAGTATGATGGGTCCTACATAGGCCTCCTTACAGTATAAAGGACCCCACATTTAAAAAATAAATACAAAAATAAATATATATATCTATATACTCACCTCTGACTGTTTCCCCACTGTTCCAGTCTATTCATGGTTCCAGTTGAAAGTGTGATGCCAGGTGGGGGTACCGCTCTCCATTGTGGGCCAAATATACTCAGGGGACCTGCCCAGCGTCTCGGGACAAATATTCTCACCATTCAGGCCAGATTTGGCCCGCAGGCCAGAGTTTGGCGTGTTCTACAGAGATCAATTCTCAGCAATCATACAAGATTACCTATGCATAGGTAATACAGAATTCACCATTCACAATAGGTGATGTCACAACTCACCTCCTCCTCCTGTACAATGACTGATAACACTTCTATATACAGTAGATAACACAGGATCCACCATTCACAATAGGTGATGTCACAGCTCACCTCCTCCTCCTGTACAATGACTGATAACACCTCTATATACAGTAGATAACACAGGATCCACCATTCACAATAGGTGATGTCACAGCTCACCTCCTCCTCCTGTACAATGACTGATAACACCTATATATACAGTAGATAACACAGGATCCACCATTCACAGTAGGTGATGTCACAGCTCACCTCCTCCTCCTGTACAGTGACTGATAACACCTATATATACAGTAGATAACACAGGATCCACCATTCACAATAGGTGATGTCACAGCTCACCTCCTCCTCCTGTACAATGACTGATAACACCTCTATGTACAGTAGATAAAACAGAATCCACCATTCACAATAGGTGATGTCACAGCTCACCTCCTCCTCCTGTACAATGACTGATAACACCTCTATATACAGTAGATAACACAGGATCCACCATTCACAATAGGTGATGTCACAGCTCACCTCCTCCTCCTGTACAGTGACTGATAACACCTATATATACAGTAGATAACACAGGATCCACCATTCACAATAGGTGATGTCACAGCTCACCTCCTCCTCCTGTACAATGACTGATAACACCTCTATGTACAGTAGATAAAACAGAATCCACCATTCACAATAGGTGATGTCACAGCTCACTTCTTCCTCCTTCTGCTTGCACAGTGACCAGTACACAGATCCCAGAGTATATCCACAACGCTTCTCCATAGAGGTCAATGAACATTTCTTAATTATTGTTTCCTATGGTCCATGTGGCATATCCCATATATAAAGAAAAAAAGAAATACAAAATATAACATTAAAAAAATGTGTTTAAAAAATAAATCTAGGTAACGTATCTGCTAGTAGAATATCTGGTGAGCTTTATTTCAGGCTTTGGTAGGAGACTTCTTGTACATTTTATGGTTTATTGTTAGAGTCACGATTTTTTAGGGGTTGGTTATAGCTCATTGACTATTAGGGTAATGGCGAATAATGGCCCCATGCAACACGAGCAGCTTCAGAGGTAGGTGAGCTCGGGACCCCCCAGATCCGGTCACCTCCATTGGCTGCTGGTCCCTAATGCAGGTCCCGTCTCAGTTACCAAAACTTGAAAATATATGCATTTTAATATTTTTCTTGCAGGTTTTGAAAGAACGCGCGGCTTCCACTTGTAATAGCAGAGAACTGGTTAACGTATTTGAGAGGCTGAACGGGACTGCTTGGTGAACAGCTCTAAAATGTGTTTTCATTCCTGACAGGGGATTATATGAAACAGATGACTTGCGCTTCTAATTTGTGGCCTTAAATTGCAAACAGAATTTCAGGAGTCGAGGAGAGTAATAAATGGCTACAGAGAGAGCCACACACACAGCCAAATCAGTATGTGGTGGTTGTAGGTTAAACTAAATGGGAAAAGACAGGTTATGACGGTTTAGTGTGTTACAAAAAGGGAAAGGTTTAAATTACTGTTGCTGAGAGGTCCTGGATTGTGCCGTACAAGACAGCGCTGCACCGGGGACCATGTGGATATCGCAGCCAAGGCAATAGCAACACATAGAAAATACGGGCACATCAAGCCTTTCCTGACATCGTTTTCATAAGACCTTATTATTTGTCAGTTCTAAACATATTCCAACATTTATCCAAAAGCATGACCTAAAGAAGAACTTCAGGGACCGGTCGCTTGCATATTGGGTTACGTAACCCAAAAATGTAGATAGAAGGGCATGACGTTGGTTCCTTCTTCTACACTCTTTTCTTGACTCTGGGGATAATTTCCCAACAATGTGAGAGGTTCTGGATATTTTCTTGACAGATTGACCCAAGAGAGCAGAAAAAGATCCAATGAAGGGTCCAGGGCTTGACACGGACCTTTACACAACAATGCTCCAGCAGAAGACCATTTGAAGTTGACTTTGGAGACAATTACACAGGTCTACTGGGATGATGACCTATTGGACCTTATTGGTGATATACTCAGTGCACAAAGATAATAGAGATTAACATGTCATTAAAAGTGGACACGTTGTGTATAAATAGAGGATGGGTCCTCAGAATTTGTATCTTTGATGGCCCAAATGAAACCCAGTCTTACAGCTGTCACCACCCAGACTCAATGGGGATAACACCAACCATGACTGAGCCCCCCGTGCAGCGGAAACCTATGATTATGGCATGTTCAACCAACTTACCCCCGTAAGAACCATGGGTCATGCCCCTGTCCGGTGCTGTCCACATGCCTGGGCAGCTTAGTCCTGATCAGAAAGCCTTGGCAGTCTTCCTGTCCTCTTTAAGGGCCAATGAGAAGTTAATAATGACTTCAGCCAATGCCCAGATTTTCTGGGTTTTATTTGGGACCCTTCCCTGTGGATCTCGTGCTGAGCAATAAATTGCCTTCCATCTGCGAAGATATTTTTTTCTGCGATACTATTACAAACCTGGCACATACAGTGGGGCAAAAAAGTATTTAGTCAGTCAGCAATAGTGCAAGTTCCACCACTTAAAAAGATGAGAGGCGTCTGTAATTTACATCATAGGTAGACCTCAACTATGGGAGACAAACTGAGAAAAAAAAATCCAGAAAATCACATTGTCTGTTTTTTTAACATTTTATTTGCATATTATGGTGGAAAATAAGTATTTGGTCAGAAACAAAATTTCATCTCAATACTTTGTAATATATCCTTTGTTGGCAATGACCGAGGTCAAACGTTTTCTGTAAGTCTTCACAAGGTTGCCACACACTGTTGTTGGTATGTTGGCCCATTCCTCCATGCAGATCTCCTCTAGAGCAGTGATGTTTTTGGCTTTTCGCTTGGCAACACGGACTTTCAACTCCCTCCAAAGGTTTTCTATAGGGTTGAGATCTGGAGACTGGCTAGGCCACTCCAGGACCTTGAAATGCTTCTTACGAAGCCACTCCTTCGTTGCCCTGGCGGTGTGCTTTGGATCATTGTCATGTTGAAAGACCCAGCCACGTTTCATCTTCAATGCCCTTGCTGATGGAAGGAGGTTTGCACTCAAAATCTCACGATACATGGCCCCATTCATTCTTTCATGTACCCGGATCAGTCGTCCTGACCCCTTTGCAGAGAAACAGCCCCAAAGCATGATGTTTCCACCACCATGCTTTACAGTAGGTATGGTGTTTGATGGATGCAACTCAGTATTCTTTTTCCTCCAAACACGACAAGTTGTGTTTCTACCAAACAGTTCCAGTTTGGTTTCATCAGACCATAGGACATTCTCCCAAAACTCCTCTGGATCATCCAAATGCTCTCTAGCAAACTTCAGACGGGCCCGGACATGTACTGGCTTAAGCAGTGGGACACGTCTGGCACTGCAGGATCTGAGTCCATGGTGGCGTAGTGTGTTACTTATGGTAGGCCTTGTTACATTGGTCCCAGCTCTCTGCAGTTCATTCACTAGGTCCCCCCGCGTGGTTCTGGGATTTTTGCTCACCGTTCTTGTGATCATTCTGACCCCACGGGGTGGGATTTTGCGTGGAGCCCCAGATCGAGGGAGATTATCAGTGGTCTTGTATGTCTTCCATTTTCTAATTATTGCTCCCACTGTTGATTTCTTCACTCCAAGCTGGTTGGCTATTGCAGATTCAGTCTTCCCAGCCTGGTGCAGGGCTACAATTTTGTTTCTGGTGTCCTTTGACAGCTCTTTGGTCTTCACCATAGTGGAGTTTGGAGTCAGACTGTTTGAGGGTGTGCACAGGTGTCTTTTTATACTGATAACACGTTTAAACAGGTGCCATTACTACAGGTAATGAGTGGAGGAAAGAGGAGACTCTTAAAGAAGAAGTTACAGGTCTGTGAGAGCCAGAAATCTTGATTGATTGTTTCTGACCAAATACTTATTTTCCACCATAATATGCAAATAAAATGTTAAAAAAACAGACAATGGGATTTTCTGGATTTTTTTTTCTCAGTTTGTCTCCCATAGTTGAGGGCTACCTATGATGTAAATTACAGACGCCTCTCATCTTTTTAAGTGGTGGAACTTGCACTATTGCTGACTGACTAAATACTTTTTTGCCCCACTGTATATTTGACCGAATCTACCCACCAGCTGCCCTTTCTGACCTCTATATGTCTCCAGCTTTCAACCATACTCTGCCTGGTCCAACCCAATCCCTGTGGGAACATCTTCACCTCATTATGGGGGTAAACTGTGAAGAACACTCAGTCCCTTTGTCTGCATTTACCCCAAGAAAAATCCTTGAGAAATGAAATGGATCCAGACCCCCATCAGCTAGCACAGCCCCATGGGGTGGGGTTATTTCACAAAAATGAAGGGTCCCCATTGGGGACCCATCTGTCGAAAACATCTTGACCTGCCATCTAGTTCTGACTAACCCCTGATGGCAGTCCTGAGTGTGTCTGCATGATCTGAATGCGCCTCCCAGCTCTGCTCCTGTGGTATGTAAGTGGCGGTAACAGACTGGGGTGTCAAGGGCCCACCAGTGACCAACTCCAGGGCCCCAATTTACAGCAACATGCAAATGTGACATTATCCTCAATCACACATTTATATAGCAATGAACTGGGTAGATTGTTAAATGAACAAGATGCCACCATTGTCTGTATACAGTGATTCATGTGTATATTGTGCCAAATTCTGCTCATATAAGAGGGTGGCCCACCGGAGGATTCTCCTGTTCTCCTGCTGGCCAGTCCGAACCTTCCACTGACCATATAATACATTAGATACTTTCCCTGCTGTGAGTCTTGGGCTTTGACATAGAAGAATATAAATGCATAAACATTTTTTTTCTACATTTGACCTTGTATCCTTGATGCTTCTTTTTAAAAGTAACTTTCTAATACCTGATGATTCTTAATTAACACATGATTACAAGTCGAGTTGAATTGCTACAATGTTGCAGCAGGGAATATAGAATGCATACAGTCTTTACCATGAGCGAGAAAGGATGAAGCAAAGTTTGGACTGAAGTTTTCCTTTAAGTTTGGATACATAATGCAGGAAGAATGATTTGGCTTCATGAAAAATGCAGGTTTCTCCACGGACAGTGAAAGCAAATGTGAAAAAGGTCTAAATACGGTTGATGTGTAAGTGTGGTTTACATAACTGTACTCTGACTGCACACACAGAAACCTGATCATTTCATTATACGTATGCTGGGAATAACAGGTTTGCTCAGTAAATACCGTTGTCAGGCCGTGCCTTGCGTTACCACGTTCTAACCACGTCCCGAAATAGGGCTTAGAGTAGCCAGGCTATGGGAAAGGCAGCCGGGGACAGTTGCCCAAGGTTATTTTAAATGTTCATTATTGTATATTATTATAATATAGTAATGATAGTATACTAACGAAGGGACATGGATGTCTATGTAACAGTTTATAAAGAGTAGCGTTCACTCGTAAGGGATTACATCACAGAATACGACTAAGGCTAGGTTCACACCAGCGTATTTGATAATATTAATATTGATCTATGATCAGAGTTTGATCATCATAGTGGAATCCGATTTTCTTGCATGAGAAGATGGAGAAAAAAAAATCCCCATCTTCTCCATTCTGTGAGTCCATGGAAATCGGACCGCGCTCAGGTGTCATCTGAGTTCAGCCAGATTTTTTCAACAGACTCTTTAACTTGCTCCAAGTATCAGATCAATTCTTTGTTTGGACAGACCCTGTCCGTGGAAAAAATCAGACATGTGCACGGCTACATAGAATAACATTGCTCTGAGTGTGATCCAATGTTTTCTCGGATAGAAAATAGAAAATATGGTTGACCGCATGAGTCCTAATAGTCAGAGATGAGTGATTTCACAGGCTTTGCTATTGAATATTAGTACATCAGTTACAAATGTCACTATGTACAGTAATAATAATAATAATCTTTATTTTTTATATAGCACTAACATATTCCGCAGCGCTTTACAGTTTGCACACATTATCATCGCTGACCCTGATGGGGATCACAATCTAAATTCCCTATCAGTATGTCTTTGGAATGTGGGAGGAAACCGGAGTACCTGGAGGAAACCCACGCATACAAAATCCTTGCAGATGTTGCCCTTTGTGGGATTTCAACCCAGGACTCCAGCGCTGCAAGGCTGCAGTGCTAACCACTGAGCCACCGTTCTGCCCTGTAATGTCAATATGCGAACATACTGAACATTGGACAGTTTGGGTCTTCGTTCAGGCATTCCCCATAGTACAATCTTGATCCATACTATGCAAGTAGAGGAGCTGCGGAGACACCATCACGTGTTTCTCAACGCAGGCAGTGAATAGCCAGGCCTTTCACCGGGAAGGAACAACCAAGGGAAGGGCAGCATCCAATAAAGGAAAACCACCTATGCCAAGCATAGTATCCATCCACAGACAGCTGTTTCGGGGTTTTTGCCCCTCATCAGTGTGGAGTAGGAAACTGGCTATCAGGAGCAGTGCCTAGTAGAAAGTCTATAAAGGCACGGATGATTGACCTCGTGGAGATCAAAACATCCAACACCGCGGAGACACCATCACGTGTTTCTCAACGCAGTGATCCAGAACACTGCCCCCAAATATGCAAATGCAAGTAGAGGAGCTGCGGAGACACCATCACGTGTTTCTCAACGCAGGCAGTGAATAGCCAGGCCTTTCACAGACAGCTGTGTCTCCGCGGTGTTGGATGTTTTGATCTCCACGAGGTCAATCATCCGCGCCTTTATAGACTTTCTACTAGGCACTGCTCCTGATAGCCAGTTTCCTACTCCACACTGATGAGGGGCAAAAACCCCGAAACAGCTGTCTGTGGATGGATACCATGCTTGGCATAGGTGGTTTTCCTTTATTGGATGTTTTCCTTTATTGGATGCTGCCCTTCCCTTGGTTGTTCCTTCCTGGTGAAAGGCCTGGCTATTCACTGCCTGCGTTGAGAAACACGTGATGGTGTCTCCGCGGTGTTGGATGTTTTGATCTCCACGAGGTCAATCATCCGTGCCTTTATTGATCCATACTATAGCTGGCCATGGACTTGTATTACCTGCTGGCCAAACACTTGTTTAGTCGAAAATTATCTCCCCCGACTGTATAAATGTTGACTTGCTTTCTATGGGCAAAACGGCAAAACAGAAACAGTCTCCTCTGGCGGTGGCATACCTTGACATTGATATCATCTATTGGGAAGTGTGACAGTGGTGACTCACATACTTTCCCGCTGCCGTGCTACTCCTTGCATTCGCTTTGCTTGGACACCGTGCTTAGGCCAGGCAGCACTTCCAACTCTTCTGCATATCCCTGATGTCTCCACATGGCTATAGGGAAGCCCAGCACCATTCTGCAGGAATTTAACCCTTCTGTGTCCTGCAGGGTTTGGATTCCCCAGCCAATCACCATCCAGCAGGTGCTATATTAGGCAGCGCCACCCTCCACACCTTTCCCTTAGCTTAGGTTCCTGGCTCTTGTCAGTTTTAGCAATCAGTTTTGTGTTATTTTAGCTCATCTTACCTGTTACCGACCCAACTCCTTTACTCGTTCTATCTGACGTTTCTGCTCTTGACCATGGCTTAGTATTCTGAACTCATGCTGCCTCGCGGACCGCCTGGCTACGCTTCTGTCTCGCCCCTCCTGTTCTTAGTATACTTGCTGCTGTCCAGTCGATTGGCCTGGAGTGGTACCTTGTGTCTACCGGTGGCCCAACCTATCCTCAGAAGCGCTTGTGAATACCCGGTGGACACTTAGTTACGCGGCTCCAATTTAAGCCCGGCCCATGGTGCAGTGAATCCACACCCATCAGTATTATAGGAAGTCCCCATACACATTAGTAAGTTGATTGATCCCACCCATGCTGGGTCAACTTTAATCTAATGTGCATGTGGGCCTTAATAGTAGGAAGAAAGTACTTCTAATAGCCCAAACTACTGATGTTCCTGTTTTCTTAAAAAAGGCACAGGGGGGTAGTCTTTAACTGAGAAACCATTGGTGTGTCCTAAGAGATATGTCTGCAAATTATGTCTTCAGAGGAGCATTGCATGGCCTATAAGCCTCCTTCCCCTGGCCTGTGAGGAATGTCGCTCTCCATAAGGAGAAACATTACCCCTTAGACACCTATGAGATATCTGTCATGGGACAATTGCTAATGGTGTTGTCTAGTTTACCAATAATAGAATTTGGTAGTTAAAATAAAAATGGTTTCTCCATTCTTCGCTCTCTTCTTTTGGGTGAAAAGAGCGTCACCGTCCCTGGCGGACTTAGAACATCCTTATGTTATAAGGCAGTGTTTCTCAACTCCAGGCCTCAAGAGCCACCAACAGGTCATGTTTTCAGGATTTCCTTAGTATTGTCCAGGTCAGGGGTCCCCAACTCCAGGCCTCGAGGGCAGGTTTTCAAGATTTCTTTAGTATTGCATCGGTGGTAATGTGATCATCTGCACAGGTGATGATTCCAACCTCTGTGCAATACTAAGGAAATCCTGAAAACCTGCACTGTTGGCGGCCCTCGAGGACTGGAGTTGGGGACCACTGGTCCAGGTGATAATTGCATCACCTGGACAGGCAAGCATTCAGTCACCTGTTCAATACTAAGGAAATCCTGAAAACATGACCTGTTGGTGGGTCTTGAGGCCTGGAGTTGAGAAACACTGTTATAAGACAACCCATTTATTTTAATGGAAACTGTGTGATGCCTCATTTCACCTGTGGGGGAGCTGTAGGCAAATCAAACACTTGTGGCAGGATTCTAAAACTGATTATTAGTGATTTCAGATGCGGAACTCTCTGCAAACAACCTACAGTTAGGCTGCCGTCACACTAGCAGTATTTGTTCAGTATTTTACATCAGTATTTCTCAGCCAAAACCAGGAGTGGGTAATAAATACAGAAGTGGTGCATATGTATCTATTATACTTTCCCTCTTATTGTTCCACTGCTGGTTTTGGCTACAAATACTGATGTAAAATACTGACCAAATACTGATAGTGTGACGGCAGCCTTAGGTGGGCATTTCTAACTAAAAGGGATTGCCTAAAGTGGATAACCCCTTTAACCAAAATTAGAAGGTGTGAATAAATTAACATGCAATTGCACACATCTTACTTTGGCATCTATTGATATTCTAGCAGAAAAGTAGTCAGGTATCAGGGTAGAATATGCTTAGGAAAGCTTTATCTAGGAGACATTAACCACTTAAGGTACCGTCACACTCAGCAACTTTCCAACGATCACGACCAGCGATACGACCTGGCTGTGATCATTGGAAAGTCCTTGTGTGGTCATTGGAGAGCTGTCACATAGACAGCTCTCCAGCGACCAACGATGCCGAAGTCCCCGGTGTTGTGAATTCTGTGGCTGAGTTCACTTCTGTGGTCACAAGTGGTATTGCAGTCTCTGGGCTTCCTCCCTCAGGTGTTTTGGTGAGCTCGTTGGCTGCCTTGCTATTTAGCTCCACCTGAGTCTGTCTTCCTTGCTCCTTGTCAATGTTCCAGTGTTGGATCTGAGCTACTGCATCTTTCCTTGGGCCTGCTGCTCTGCTAGATAAGTGCTTCTAGTTTGTTTTCTGTTTTTTCTGTCCAGCTTGCTATTAACTTTTGCTGGAAGCTCTGAGTAGCAAAGGGGTGCACCGCCGTGCTGTTAGTTCGGCACGGTGGGTCTTTTTGCCCCTTTTGCGTGGTTTTCGTTTTAGGGTTTTTTGTAGACTGCATAGTTCTCTTTGCTATCCTCGCTCTGTCTAGAATATCGGGCCTCACTTTGCTGAATCTATTTCATTCCTACGTTTGTCTTTTCATCTTGCTAACAGTCATTATATGTGGGGGGCTGCCTATTCCTTTGGGGTATTTCTCTGAGGTAAGTCAGGCTTGTATTTCTATCTTCAGGCTAGTCAGCTCCTCAGGCAGTGCCGAGTTGCATAGGTAGTGATAGGCGCAATCCACTGCTGCTTATAGTTGTGTGAGGATAGATCAGGTACTGCAGTCTACAGAGAGTCCACGTCTCAGAGCTCGTCCTATTGTTTTTGGTTATTGCCAGATCTCTGTATGTGCGCTGATTACTGCACACTGTGTTGCCTGATTGCCGGCCATAACAGTACAAGGAGCCACCCAATGATTCCCAATAGAGGGAAAAAAGAAATCCTGACATCATTTTTTTTTCTTAGCTCTGTCTTCAGTCTTTTTTTTCCCCTAGACATTAGAGTGCTTCAGGACACAGCTGTGGACATGGATATTCAGGCTCTGTGCTCCTCAATGGATAATCTCGTTGTAAATGTACAAAAGATTCAAGATACTATTGATCAGAAATCGATGCTAGAACCAAGAATTCCGATTCCTGATTTGTTTTTTGGTGACAGAACTAAGTTCCTGAGCTTCAGAAATAATTGTAAGCTATTTTTGGCCTTGAAACCTCATTCTTCTGGTAATCCTATTCAACAGGTTTTGATTATTATTTCTTTTTTGCGCGGCGACCCACAGGACTGGGCGTTTTCTCTTGCACCAGGAGATTCTGCATTGAGTAATGTTGATGCATTTTTCCAGGCGCTCGGATTGCTGTATGACGAACCTAATTCAGTGGATCAGGCAGAGAAAAATTTGCTGGCTCTTTGTCAGGGTCAGGATGAGATAGAGGTATATTGTCAGAAATTTAGGAAGTGGTCAGTACTCACTCTGTGGTGGACAGGTTGCAGCAGATCTGGACTCAGGTAGTGGACAATTTGACCTTGTCCCAGGAGAAGGCTCAGCTTTTCGCTAATCGCAGACGCCGTGTGGGACCCCGACTTCGTGTTGGGGATCTGGTTTGGTTATCTTCTCGTCATATTCCTATGAAGGTTTCCTCTCCTCAATTTAAACCTCGTTTTATTGGTCCGTATAGGATTTCTGAGATTCTCAATCCGGTGTCTTTTCGTCTGACCCTCCCAGACTCCTTTTCCATACATAATGTATTCCATAGGTCGTTGTTGAGGAGATACGTGGCACCTATGGTTCCATCTGTGGAGCCTCCTGCCCCTGTTTTGGTGGAGGGGGAATTGGAGTATATTGTGGAGAAGATTTTGGATTCTCGTGTCTCTAGACGGAAACTCCAGTATCTGGTCAAATGGAAGGGTTATGCTCAGGAAGATAATTCCTGGGTTTTTGCCTCTGATGTCCATGCCCCAGATCTTGTTCGTGCCTTTCATGTGGCTCATCCTGGTCGGCCTGGGGGTTCTGGTGAGGGTTCGGTGACCCCTCCTCAAGGGGGGGGTACTGTTGTGAATTCTGTGGCTGAGTTCACTTCTGTGGTCACAAGTGGTATTGCAGTCTCTGGGCTTCCTCCCTCAGGTGTTTTGGTGAGCTCGTTGGCTGCCTTGCTATTTAGCTCCACCTGAGTCTGTCTTCCTTGCTCCTTGTCAATGTTCCAGTGTTGGATCTGAGCTACTGCATCTTTCCTTGGGCCTGCTGCTCTGCTAGATAAGTGCTTCTAGTTTGTTTTCTGTTTTTTCTGTCCAGCTTGCTATTAACTTTTGCTGGAAGCTCTGAGTAGCAAAGGGGTGCACCGCCGTGCTGTTAGTTCGGCACGGTGGGTCTTTTTGCCCCTTTTGCGTGGTTTTCGTTTTAGGGTTTTTTGTAGACTGCATAGTTCTCTTTGCTATCCTCGCTCTGTCTAGAATATCGGGCCTCACTTTGCTGAATCTATTTCATTCCTACGTTTGTCTTTTCATCTTGCTAACAGTCATTATATGTGGGGGGCTGCCTATTCCTTTGGGGTATTTCTCTGAGGTAAGTCAGGCTTGTATTTCTATCTTCAGGCTAGTCAGCTCCTCAGGCAGTGCCGAGTTGCATAGGTAGTGATAGGCGCAATCCACTGCTGCTTATAGTTGTGTGAGGATAGATCAGGTACTGCAGTCTACAGAGAGTCCACGTCTCAGAGCTCGTCCTATTGTTTTTGGTTATTGCCAGATCTCTGTATGTGCGCTGATTACTGCACGCTGTGTTGCCTGATTGCCGGCCATAACACCCCGGGTAACCAGGGTAACCATCGGGTTACTAAGCGCAGAGCCGCGCTTAGTAACCCGATGTTTACCCTGGTTACCATTGTAAATGTAAAAAAAAAAACACTACATACTCACATTCCGGTGCCTGTCACGTCCCCGGCGTCCGCTTCCCTGCACTCCTCCTGCATCCTGTGTAAGCGCCGACCGTAAAGCAGAGCGGTGACATCACCGCTGTGCTCTGCTTTACGGCCGGCCGGCGCTGACACAGTGCAGAGAAGCAGACACCGGGGACATGACAGGCATCGGAATGTGAGTATGTGGTTTTTTTTTTTTACATTTACAATGGTAACCAGGGTAAACATCGGGTTACTAAGCGCGGCCCTGCGCTTAGTAACCCGATGTTTACCCTGGTTACCAGTGAAGACATCGCTGAATCGGCGTCACACACGCCGATTCAGCGATGTCTGCGGGTGATCCAGCGACGAAATAAAGTTCTAGCCTTCTAGCCCCGACCAATGATGTCACAGCAGGATCCTGATCGCTGCTGCATGTCAAACACAACGATATCGCTAGCCAGGACGCTGCAACGTCACGGATCGCTATCGTTATCGTTGTAATGTTGTTCAGTGTGAAGGTACCATTAGGCACCATTAAGAACCAGAGATCTGGAAACATGCAGTTGTATTTTTTTTCCAGACGGAACTCCCACGATATATCTTCAATGTCAAATTTAGTCATCTGTATTATTTTACTTTTTTGTTAAGTCTTGCTCAACTCTACAAAGTTTAAGACAAGCGAGATTAACCCATCCTAACCCGTGGGATTATACTGAAAAGGGTGCGTGCACGTGGGGGTCTTGCCGTGGAGATGTGCAGAGTTGTCTCATTCCATGAAAATATATTATACTACTTTAATTACCGTACTTTTACTTGTAGATGGGATCATTTAAAAAAAAAAAATCCAAAAAGTTTCCAAAGTTAAAAATTAAACTTTTTAAAAATATTTTTCAATCACAAAAACACATCATCACCATTTTCTCTTATTTTTGCGTGAATATTCATCATCTTTTTATTTTAATTAAAATAAAATGTAGAAAAAAAAATTAAAAAAATAAATAAATCCTTTAGCACTAAAGTGTCATCTGGGTTTTAAGCCGCGCAATTAAGGATTCACGCTGGGCAAAAAAAGGTTTTCCTTGCAGAAGAGATATTGTTTGTCGTATAACTATTGATTATCTTGAAAAAAAAAAAAGGAGCCTGACTACCGTAAGTAGATTTGATTAGTCGCCTGCAATAATGCCGGCCTGCTTTGTTTTCTTTATTGCTCTGATTTCTTTTCATTGTTTCTTTATATCTGTTATGATTTTAGGGAAAAAAAAATCACCTGGTGGGAAAGCAAAATAAATTTTAGTTGAAAGCTTTTGTCTGAGACGCAGTCTCTATTTTTCCATTTTCATGCCCTTAAAATGCTCAATTACCGTCCGTGCCGCATAGAAAATAAATGCCGTCTATATGGGACCTAAATCTTTTTTAGTGTGAATTTTTTTTTTTGTTTATTTTTATTGCACCCCATGAACACGGCTCACCTAATTAAACCTGATAGATCTAGTAAGAGACAAAAAAATAATAATTCGTTCTGAATTTGTTTTTGTAGAAATCCACTTAATGAATTTCAACGTCTTTTTTCTTAGAGATTAAGACTCCAAATTATGAAATAGTTAGTTCACCGGGATCGTCCCTTTCCCTGTCTGGCTCTTCGAAAACTAGAAACAAAAAAATCAATAACTCCTTTTATTTAAATATTGTCCTGGTGGAACATAAAAAAAAAAGTGGTAAATATTTGGGTAAAACAAACTTGTGGGATCAAAATTTGGTTTAATGTTTTTTTGGTTTTGCTGCAATTTTTTTTGTACAGTAAGCAATAATTCACATTCTGATATTATTTTTTGGTTACTTTACTATTAGTAGTAGTAGTCATAGTAGCAGCAGCAATAATACTCGTGATATTAATAATAATAACTAAAAATAGCAGGATAAATAAGTTTCTTATCCCATAATAGTGATACAATTTGTGCACAAGCCATTGGTTTTTATTCTTTATTCATTACTTATTCATTTATTTATTTAGTGCTCATTACTCAGCACCATCTCTTCATGAGCAACTTTGAAAAACTGTCAAAAGTTGAAAAAAACACACACAAAAATTGTCAGCAGATAATGTAATAAAAAAAAGTCATTTTAAAAAATCCTTAAATCGCCCACGTTACGGTCAAGTGATGCATCTTTGGTCTATTTTTTTTATTTTTTCTTGAGAGTTAATCTCTAACATCAGAGGTGATACCAATATCTAGGTAAGTGACTGCTACCTGATTGACTGTTAGTGATTGACTGCAACGTTCATGTGCTTACACAGAATGAATGGTGGCTCAGTGGTTAGCACTGTATGGTGGCTCAGTGGTTGGCACTGCATGGTGGCTCAGTGGTTAGCACTGTATGGTGGCTCAGTGGTTAGCACTGTATGTTGGCTCAGTGGTTAGCACTGTATGTTGGCTCAGTGGTTAGCACTGTATGGTGGCTCAGTGGTTAGCACTGTATGTTGGCTCAGTGGTTAGCACTGTATGTTGGCTCAGTGGTTAGCACTGTATGGTGGCTCAGTGGTTAGCACTGTATGTTGGCTCAGTGGTTAGCACTGTATCGTGTCTCAGTGATTAGCACTGCATGGTGGCTCAGTGGTTAGCACTGTATGGTGGCTCAGTGATTAGCACTGCATGGTGACTCAGTGGTTAGCACTGTATGGTGGCTCAGTGGTTGGCACTGTATGGTGGTGGCTCAGTGGTTAACTCTGCATGGTGGCTCAGTGGTTAGCACTGTATGGTGGCTCAGTGGTTAGCACTGGAAAGTGGCTCAGTGGTTGGCACTGTATGGTGGCTCAGTGGTTAGCACTGTATCGTGTCTCAGTGGTTAGCACTGTATGGTGGCTCAGTGGTTAGCACTGTATGGTGGCTCAGTGATTAGCACTGCATGGTGACTCAGTGGTTAGCACTGTATGGTGGCTCAGTGGTTGGCACTGTATGGTGGTGGCTCAGTGGTTAACTCTGCATGGTGGCTCAGTGGTTAGCACTGTATGGTGGCTCAGTGGTTAGCACTGGAAAGTGGCTCAGTGGTTGGCACTGTATGGTGGTGGCTCAGTGGTTAACTCTGCATGGTGGCTCAGTGGTTAACTCTGTATGGTGGCTTAGTGGTTAGCACTGGAAAGTGGCTCAGTGGTTAGCACTGTATGGTGGCTCAGTGATTAGCACTGTATGGTGGCTCAGTGGTTAGCACTGTATCGTGTCTCAGTGATTAGCACTGCAGCCTTGCAGCACTGGGGTCCTGGATTCAAATCCCACCAAAGACCACATCTGCAAGGAGTTTGTATGTTCTCCCCATGTTTGCGTGGGTTTCCTCCGGGTTCTCCTGTTTCCTCCCACACTCCAAAGACATACTGATAGGGAATCTAGATTGTGAGCCCCATCGGGGACAGTGGTAATAATGTCTGTAAAGAGCTGAGGAATTAATGGCGCTATATAAGTGAGTAAAAAAGTAAAATTACTAATAATAGAATGAATAGTGATGAAACCAATAATAGCTAAAATATTATTAATTGCTAAAATGTAACAAAAATGTTTTACACAATACTATATATATATATATATATATATCTTTATATATTAAAAAGTATTGCAACTGCTTTAAACATTGTGTTATCATTGCTATTATTATTATTATTTTTATTATTAATGAATAGTATTGCTATTAAAAATATTTATATTATTATTTTATTAATATTAGTGCTATTATTAATAGTAGTATTGTTGTGATTAGTATTGATACTATTATTAATGTTACCATTATTCATGCTAATAACACTTTTCCTCCTCTACGGCTCTTTATCTCAGAGATTGTGACTGCTGATCCACTGTAGCCGTTTGCCTGTGTTAACAGCGTCAAAGCATAACTTTTATATAATTGCTATATTTGCAGTCTAGAGAAAGTCAAGTTGATGAATAGGAAAGAAACTATTGTCTTGGAAAAATAATGCGTATGTGTAAGGAATGTGGAATATTTTCTGAATCTAATTCAATTACTCTTCTGTCATCACTTTGAGTGTCGGGAGACTTTCCAGTTTATTCTTCATTAATTGTTTGTACTTTTAAAGGCAAAATACATGTCATCATCATCTGTGATCTTTTTGGTGTAGAAGATCTGCTCTACAACTTCTTGATATCACTGTGATTGGGCCTTTAGAAAGTTTCGAGCACATAACCATATTACTCTCCAAACAAACTTCACATCGCATGGAGCTGTAACAGATGAGACACGGAGCTCTAGATCTTCCTCTATCTGCCTCTGATTTCCTGCACAAAACACTAAAAAAACACCAAAAAGAATAAATATGTTGAAACGTCGTTTTGCATTGAAGTTCTGTCTTTTGTCACTTTTGTATTTTGTCTTTTAACCACATCAGGCTTTCTTCTTTGTACTATTCTGTAAAGTCCAGATTTGTGGAGTATACGAGTCAGGCCACATTCACACGCTCAGTATTTGGTCAGTATTTTACATCAGTATTTGTAAACCAAAATCAAAAGTGGAACAGTCAGAGGAAAAGTATAATAGAAACATATGCACCACTTCTGTATTTATCACCCACTCCTGGTTTTAGCTTTCAAATACGGATGTAAAATACTGACCAAATAGTGAACGTGTGAACATAGCCTGTTAGATTCTCGCACATGAGCTGTGGATCTCTGCAGCTCCTCCAGATAGACCTTGGGCCTCTTTGCTGCTTCTCTAATTAGTGCTCTCCTTGCTTGGGATGTCAGTTTAGGTAGATGGACATGTCTTGGTAGGTTTGCAGTTGTTCCATACTCCTTTAATTTTTTTCATTGATGGATTGAACAGTGTTCCGTGAGATGTTCAGAGATTGGGCAATTTTTTATGATCTAATCCTGCTTTACTCTTCTCCACAACTTTATCCCTGACCTGTCTGGTGGGCTCCTTCATTTTCATGATGATGTTTTCCTAATGCAAGTAAAGAAGCTGCGGAGACACCATCACGTGTTTCTCGACGCAAGCAGTGAATAGCCAGGCCTTTCCCCGGGAAGGAACAACCACGGGAAGGGCAGCATCCTATGAAGGAAAGCCACCTATGCCAAGCATGGTATCCATCCACAGACAGCTGTTTCGGGGTTTTTGCCCCTCATCAGTGTGGAGTAGGAATCTGGCTATTGGGAGCAGTGCCTAGTAAAATGGCTATAAAGGCACAGATGATTGGCCTCGGGGAGACCAAAACATCCAACACCGCGGAGACACCATCACGTGTTTCTCAACGCAGTGATTCCAGAACACTGCCCCCATCCCTTATGGCAAATATGCAGATGCAAGTAAAGAAGATGTTTTCCTAATGTTCTCGCACAAACCTCTGAAGCTTTCACAGAACAGATGTAGTTACTGTATACTGAGGACTTAACTATGGTGGACTTAACTATGTGACTTGTGGAGATAATTTGTCACTCAGGACTTTATTTAGGGCTATCAGACTACAGGGGGCTGATAACAAACGCACTTCACATTTTTCAGATTTATATTTTTAAAATATTTAGAAAACTGCGTATCATTTCCTTTCTACTTCACAAATACTTGCTACTTTGTGATGGTATATCACATAAAATCCCAATAAAATACATCCTGCAGACTGTGAGCCCTCGCGGGCAGGGTCCTCCCTCCTTATGTACTCGTGTGCCTTGTTATCTGCTCATGTTTAATGTATTTGTCTATATTTGCCCCGTATTCACATGTAAAGCGCCATGGAATAAATGGCGCTATAAAAATGTATAATAATAATAATAATTTATGTTTGTGGGTATAATGTGAAAAAATGTGGAAAAGTTCACGGGGTATGAATACTTTTTCAAGGCACTGTACATACTAAGGCCTTGAAACATCTCTGCATTTTCACCATTTTTTGGCATGAGTACCCTTCAATTAGTGACTTTTTGACTTGCAACAAGTTTAGTTTTCTGATTTTTAGATCAATGTGGCTTTTCCAGATGTTTTAGACAGAATAATGAAATGTGACTTATTTAAAAATTCTCAAAATCACAAAATCAGTTAAAAAGAAAAATAGACAATTTTGGGCTTTGTGCAAAATCCAGGCTTTATATCCTCAGCCGTTGATATCTTTTAATGGCTAACTGAAAAGATGGTAACAAATTGCAAGCTTTCGAGACTACACAGGTCTCTTCATCAGGCAAAGACTTTGATGAAGAGACCTGTGTAGTCTCGAAAGCTTGCAATTTGTTACCATCTTTGCAGTTAGCCATTAAAAGGTATCAACCACTGAGGACTCTCAATTCTAAATATTTTTCTATCTACTGGCTAACACGGTACCAAGATATATATCTTTCCTGTATCCTCGGCCGGAAATTTTAATCCATAAACCCCTTTTCCGATTGGTTGGTGTGTACAAAGTCTACCCTATTATACATGTAACCCTACTGTAAGATCCACTCTTTGTAGACCCTCGAAAGGAAGAGATTACATGGGAAGTATCATAACTGGGATATATATATCTTGACACATCAGCTTCAGAGTTAGGGATAGTTTCAACCCCACTGATTATAGCCCCCAAAAAACAAATAATAAAATATTGGAAAAAAGCAGGTGGCTTGGGAATCTATCAAAAGTCCAGTGAAACTTTTAATAAGCCATATATACGTTTTGCCTCCACACAGCCTTGGGGGGTTGGGTTACCGCATGATGGGGGCTGTTGTGCCCAATATTATATAGAACACAGCGCATTGGAATTTACAGTGGGGCAAAAAAGTATTTAGTCAGTCAGCAATAGTGCAAGTTCCACCACTTAAAAAGATGAGAGGCATCTGTAATTTACATCATAGGTAGACCTCAACTATGGGAGACAAACTGAGAAAAAAAAATCCAGAAAATCACATTGTCTGTTTTTTTACATTTTATTTGCATATTATGGTGGAAAATAAGTATTTGGTCAGAAACAAAATTTCATCTCAATACTTTGTAATATATCCTTTGTTGGCAATGACAGAGGTCAAACGTTTTCTGTAAGTCTTCACAAGGTTGCCACACACTGTTGTTGGTATGTTGGCCCATTCCTCCATGCAGATCTCCTCTAGAGCAGTGATGTTTTTGGCTTTTCGCTTGGCAACACGGACTTTCAACTCCCTCCAAAGGTTTTCTATAGGGTTGAGATCTGGAGACTGGCTAGGCCACTCCAGGACCTTGAAATGCTTCTTACGAAGCCACTCCTTCGTTGCCCTGGTGGTGTGCTTTGGATCATTGTCATGTTGAAAGACCCAGCCACGTTTCATCTCCAATGCCCTTGCTCATGGAAGGAGGTTTGCACTCAAAATCTCACGATACATGGCCCCATTCATTCTTTCATGTACCCGGATCAGTCGTCCTGGCCCCTTTGCAGAGAAACAGCCCCAAAGCATGATGTTTCCACCACCATGCTTTACAGTAGGTATGGTGTTTGATGGATGCAACTCAGTATTCTTTTTCCTCCAAACACGACAAGTTGTGTTTCTACCAAACAGTTCCAGTTTGGTTTCATCAGACCATAGGACATTCTCCCAAAACTCCTCTGGATCATCCAAATGCTCTCTAGCAAACTTCAGACGGGCCCGGACATGTACTGGCTTAAGCAGTGGGACACGTCTGGCACTGCAGGATCTGAGTCCATGGTGGCGTAGTGTGTTACCTATGGTAAGCCTTGTTACATTGGTCCCAGCTCTCTGCAGTTCATTCACTAGGTCCCCCCGCGTGGTTCTGGGATTTTTGCTCACCGTTCTTGTGATCATTCTGACCCCACGGGGTGGGATTTTGCGTGGAGCCCCAGATCGAGGGAGATTATCAGTGGTCTTGTATGTCTTCCATTTTCTAATTATTGCTCCCACTGTTGATTTCTTCACTCCAAGCTGGTTGGCTATTGCAGATTCAGTCTTCCCAGCCTGGTGCAGGGCTACAATTTTGTTTCTGGTGTCCTTTGACAGCTCTTTGGTCTTCACCATAGTGGAGTTTGGAGTCAGACTGTTTGAGGGTGTGCACAGGTGTCTTTTTATACTGATAACAAGTTTAAACAGGTGCCATTACTACAGGTAATGAGTGGAGGAAAGAGGAGACTCTAAAAGAAGAAGTTACAGGTCTGTGAGAGCCAGAAATCTTGATTGTTTGTTTCTGACCAAATACTTATTTTCCACCATAATATGCAAATAAAATGATAAAAAAACAGACAATGTGATTTTCTGGATATTTTTTTCTCAGTTTGTCTCCCATAGTTGAGGTCTACCTATGATGTAAATTACAGACGCCTCTCATCTTTTTAAGTGGTGGAACTTGCACTATTGCTGACTGACTAAATACTTTTTTGCCCCACTGTAAGTTCAGGCCCAATGAGGTTTTCATTTAACCGATTCCATTCTTTGGTTCTCTTGTCCGGTGGGCCAGTTGTCCCAATGCCGGTGACCATCATTTTCATCTATGTCAGCAAATTCCCAGTCAACCATTGCCCCAATGTGTTCCTTACTTTTCTTAACCAATGTTTTCCCAACATTAGCCACAGTTGTCTACTAAGTAGTCCTGTAAGGTGATGTACATGATAAATTGTCCATCTCAGAATCTCACACTGTGAATATGACAAGCCGAGAAATGTCCGAGAAGCGATTAATCTATTTATTTCCTTATATGTTTCTAGCATTTATATTATTACTTGGATCTCCGGCTATACGACTCTTTGTCTCTCTCCTCCTGTCAGTCTATGACTAATGTGCTTATAATATTTAGGAGTTGTTATTTCTTGGGCCACAATTCTTGTTTGCACTAGCTTCTAATTTGATTTAATGCATTAATTAATTTCAAGCATAAATGTCTTAATTAATATATTAATATTTAATGTCTAGTCTTAACTTAGGAAAACAATATAATTGTTTTTATACACGGCCCAATACACGGCATCGAGATTGCAGGATGGTGAGAGAGAAGTAACACAGGTGCGGAAATTCTTGAGCAATAGATGTTGGAGAACAGAAGGAGGCAAAGGATGAAGACTTGGTGTCTTCAAATGGGAAGAATGCAAATTATATGTAGATATCTCATGCAGGACCTCCTAGAAACATTAGATGTACTGATATAGGTTCTTTATTTTACAGACCTAATCAGTAATCCTTAGAACCTATTCTTAAAGTGTAACTCTCCTTTCAAACCAAACCTGTAGAAAAGCAAAGTCTTGTTTTCATTATCCTACGCTACAAGTTAAAACTGCTTTTGGTTCACATACCAGTCTAAAACATCCAAGAACTGACCTGGTTTTCATGTGATACAACTTGCCATCCTGCTCCCTTTTATGAGCACTCTGCCAGCAGTATCAATGTTGGAATTTATTTTCCTCCGCTTCGCATCATGCATTAAACCTGCATTGTCCAATGGCTTGACTTCGCTGAACTTAAAGTCTGCATCTTTGTTATGGATGTGTTTCGAGTTAACAGGTGGAGTGCAGGAGTAGAGAAACCCGCATCCACTTCCTGTAGAGAGTCAAAGACTGGCTCCCATGCCCTGTAGAGAGGCAAAGACCCATACCACTCTCTGTAAAAATGTAAATACACACCCCACTCCCTGTAGAAAGACAAAGACCTGCCTGAACTTCCTGTAGAGAGACAAAGACCCACCCCTACTCCTTCTGGACAAAAAAAGACCTGCCCCCGCTTCCTGTAGAAAGACAAATTCTCACCCCCACTTTCTATGGAAAGACAAAAACCCAATAAAATGACAAAGACCTGTCCCCACTTCCTGTAGAAACAAAGATCCGCCCTCACTACCTGTAGAAAGACAAAGACGCAACATCACTTCCTGTGGAGAGACAAAGACCCATGCCCACTTCCTGTAGAAAAAAAAGACCCACGCCCCCCTCTGTGGAAAAAAAGATCTGCCCCCACTTCCTGTAGAAAGACAAATTTTCACCCCCACTTCCTATGGAGAGACAAAAATCCACCTCTACTTCCAATAGAGAGACAAAGACCTGTCCTCACTTCCTGTAGAAACAAAGATCCGCCCTCACTACCTGTAGAAAGACAAAGACCAACGCCCACTTCATGTAGAAAGACAATAACCTGCCCCCACTTCCTTTAGAAAGACAAATACCCACCCACCACTTCCTATAAAGATGAACCCTCCCCAAAACGTCTGTAATCTGTCTCTGCTGCTAGAGTCAGATTACACTGCCCAGTCGCATTGATAGGAAGTTAGATAGAATCGACACACCTAGTGTTGATACTTAGAGTGATTTTTCGGGGGTTAGACAAGACTTACTTATTGCATGTCACCAAGTTGTGAATATGTACAATGACTATTTAAGGTTGTGTATGCATTGCATTGAGACATAAAGATGTCACTGATTATAGTTTTTCTTTACTTTTCGGAAAAGAAGAGTGGTGGAGACCAAGGCAGAAATAACCTGGTGTCGTTTAGTGCAAAAGTCAATATTTCTCAAAAGATGCCATCCTGATTAACACTTATGGAGTAAACTACTGCACTGCTCAAAATGGTTGCATTGCGATGGTGATCCCTGTTTATATGCCCTATAAAGCTATTGTTTATGTAAATCATAGATGGGGTTGGGGCATACTTGTTAGTAACCCCTAAGAGAAAGTATATCTAGCTTTGGAGGACTCGGTCTTGTCTTGTTTTACATGGTTGCCCCTTCATTCATTTGATGGGCACAATGTGATATCTTGTAGCTAAATACAACATCCTGAATACAACAGATTAGGATGTAGACAGAAAAACGTAATTCCCTATAATATTTAGGGAAAGTTTGGATGAGCTCACAAATTTATACTGGCCATCTAATGTGTATGGGCATCTACTGAGTCACTCTTGATAGATCTTCTCTTTGGGAAGAAGGTCAGGCATATGTTTCCATTTTTCAGACCAGAGAGCCTATTTGGCTTATGTCGTCCTCATATTCCTCCTTATACTTTATTCTTCTAATGTATAGGTAATGCACTGTAAAGCATACTGCAGGCATACTTTTTTTTTAACATTGTGTTATTTTATCCCCTATCGTACGTGTATATATTAAAATCTTTCATCAGAGGTATATGTTGTGAATTAAAAAGCTGGTCATGCAGGTC
The DNA here is from genome assembly GCF_032444005.1 of Ranitomeya imitator. Classification (NCBI taxonomy): domain Eukaryota; kingdom Metazoa; phylum Chordata; class Amphibia; order Anura; family Dendrobatidae; genus Ranitomeya; species Ranitomeya imitator. The sequence goes on from NC_091288.1 coordinate 23,786,388, forward strand.
ATTTTGTCAGGATGATTACTTGGATGACAGCTATCTCTGACGATTTCCCAGTGTAAAGCCAAGCATTCCTGTGTTCTCTATAGGAAGAGTGAATCAAGTCACCACCAAAATCTTCTGATCACAAGTTATTCAATTCCAACTGCCCGATCTTAATCATGGCTGATTGGTTGCTTGGCCAATGGCCAATGAAGCAAAAATCCTTTGATTCGGACACTTTTCATCTAATAGTAACATAGTAACATAGTAACATAGTTAGTAAGGCCGAAAAAAGACATTTGTCCATCCAGTTCAGCCTATATTCCATCATAATAAATCCCCAGATCTACGTCCTTCTACAGAACCTAATTGTATGATACAATATTGTTCTGCTCCAGGAAGACATCCAGGCCTCTCTTGAACCCCTCGACTGAGTTCGCCATCACCACCTCCTCAGGCAAGCAATTCCAGATTCTCACTGCCCTAACAGTAAAGAATCCTCTTCTATGTTGGTGGAAAAACCTTCTCTCCTCCAGACGCAAAGAATGCCCCCTTGTGCCCGTCACCTTCCTTGGTATAAACAGATCCTCAGCGAGATATTTGTATTGTCCCCTTATATACTTATACATGGTTATTAGATCGCCCCTCATTCGTCTTTTTTCTAGACTAAATAATCCTAATTTCGCTAATCTATCTGGGTATTGTAGTTCTCCCATCCCCTTTATTAATTTTGTAATTAATAAAAATAAAATAATAAAAAAATAATAAATAAATAATAAAATATATAAAAAATATATAAAAATAATTATAATAAATATATTATAATAAATATATTATAATTATATATTATTATACATATATATATATATATTATATATTATATATTATAATTATATATTAAATATATTATAATTATAATAAATATATAAAAAATAATAAAAAAATAAATAAAAAATAATAAAAAACCTAATGAGTAGGTTTTTTTTAGGATGCCGAAAGTGTTTTCCTTTAGCCACAATGCTTATGTGAAAACACATTTTTGGAAACTGGGCTAGGGTTTCCAACTTGACTTTTTATTTTTTTCTGGACGGCTCATCAAAAAAAATCACAGACAGACAATATTTTTTATGGACACATTGGAAAGCCATAACAAATCATTACGATTATAAGTGATACATGTCTACATCCCATAATTCTGATATGAAAACATCAGTTGCATTTAAAATAATCTGTATAAGCTTGAAAAAAATCACTGATGCCTTAAACTCTTCTTGTAGACTGGGTAAAAAAAGTGCTCTACTTTTACCGTCTGCCCCGGAATTTCTGGACGCTTAGGATCCCTACTCCTCACTCATCAGAGCACCAAAGGCATCACTTGCCATAAAGCTTCTGGAAGAGCTGAAGATTTTAGGAAGGTTTTGGTGGTCTCAAGAAATTTGTTAACTCTTTTGGCAATTTGGAACATCTTCCCTTTTCCAGGAGACTCCAGGACATTCTGGGATTGTTGAAAGTTCTGAATGTTAGTTTTATTTTTAGTAAAGCACGTTTTCGAGGCCTAAGACCCACAGTTTCCTTTGCCTGATAGCTCGGTGCACTATTTCTTTTACTTCTGCCCATTTTTCATGGCCTCATTATACTCACCACCAGTGCTTTTTCCCATCCCTAAGTTTATTAGGCTTCATTTTAATTATGTAACCATCTAAAACATCGACTCCTTGACATTCACAGTTATTAATGCTTAACTATAAAAACTCCAAATCTTTCAATATTCCTGCTAAAAGCTGTTGGAGTTTATTGCAGCGAGTAACCTGAACAGAACTTCAGATTATGAACTTTGGGGAAAAGATGAATACGTTTATGGACATGGAAACTGTGGAGAAAGTACTTTGATGTAGGGCCATTAAAATATCAAATGCAAAGATCACTTACTCATGTGCATAATTCCAGTGCTCTGTGTAGATGACAGGTTTCGTATGGGGGGATCCCATTCAGCTTTCAGGATTTAATGTATATTTTAGTCGGGTTTCATAAAGATACCTGACATTAGATGGCTAATTAGTTAAGAAAGGAGTAGCTTGCACACAGCCGCTCAGAAAGGAACACAGCTGACGACGTGTAAACTGCAATCTGTTACCGAAAACATCATTTTCACCACACTTCAAACGATGCAAACATTTGACATTACTTTTTTTTCAAGGCAGATATGCAAAGGAAGGACAAACAGACAGAAAAAAAACATGAAAAAGGACATTAACTTAAATCGATATTGATGGCATAATCAGTGTCTCTGTATAACGGCAACATTAGCAATGATGTAACCCTTCACTGATAGCCAAAAGGCCTTTTTACTGTGTCATTTAAGCATTTTCATACAACTCAAGGTTTAACCGGCACCATAGTTTAACAGTGGCATGGTAGAACGTGCTTCCGTGGATCAGGACCCAAGCGTTCAGATTTATGAACGATATGGGCATAAAGACATATCACATACTATTTATAACAAATTAGATGGTGGCCCGATTCTAACGCATCGGGTATTCTAGAATATGTATGTAGTTTATTTATGAAGATTTCAGAATAATGCAATGAATACACAGGATTCGGCTGACCGGGCATGACCAATTAGCAAAGCGTGGTTCAAATCCCGTGCCAATTCACGGCCGGACTGCGTCTGTCGCTGATTGTTCGTGGCCGGCCGGGCGCGACCAATCAGTGAAGCAAGGGCGAGCTCCAGGTTTTTGAGGGCCCCGGGCGAAAGAGTCTCACAGCCCACGTAACATATAACACAGCCCACGTAGTATATAGCACAGCTACGTAGTATATAGCACAGCTACATAGTATATAACACAGCCAAGTAGTATATAGCACAGCCACATAGTATATTGCACAGCCACGTGGTATATTGCACAGCCACGTAGTATGTAGCACAGCTATGTAGTATATAGCACAGCCATGTAGTATATAACACAGCCCACACAGTATATAGCACAGCCCACACAGTAACACAGCCCACACAGTATATAACACAGCCCACTTAGTATATAGCACAACCCACGTAGTATATAGCACAGCCCACGCAGTATATAACACAGCCCACGTAGTACATAACACAGCCACATAGTACATAGCACAGCCACATAGTATATTGCACAGCCACATAGTATACAGCACAGCCCACGTAGTATATAGCACAGTGATGTAGTATACAACACAGCCCACACAGTATATAACACAGCCCACACAGTATATAACACAGCCCACGTACTATATAACACAACCCACGTAGTATATAGCAATGTGGGCACCATATCCCTGTTAAAATAAAAAATAGTTATTTACTTACCTTCCGGCGGCGCCCGGGTCTAGGCCAGGCCTTTAGCAATGCTCCACCCAACGTTCCGTTCCCAGTAATGCCTTGCGGCAATAAAACGTGATGATGCAGCGGTCTCGCGAAACCACTACGTCATCTGGGGTCATTGCCGCAATGCATTCTTGGGACCGGAGCGTTGCCAGGAGTGGGAAAGGCTGCCGCGGACACTGGAAGGTGAGAATATAATGATTATTTTTTATTATTTTTAACATTATATGTTTTTACTATTGATGCTGCATAAATAGCATCAATAGTAAAAAGTTGGTCACACTTACAGGGTTAATGGCAGCGTTAATGGACTGCGTTACATCGCGTTATGCCGCTGTTTAACGCAGTCCGTTTAACAGACTGCTAAAACACTCTGTGGGCGCTGAGTGGAGGGGAGTATGGAGGGGGCAGTGACTGGAGGGGAGTATGGAGGGGGCAGTGACTGGAGGGGAGTAGGGAGGGGCCAATTCACGGCCAAACTGTGCCTGTCGCTGATTGGTCACGCCCAGCTGGCTGTGACCAATCAGCGATGCGGGATTTCCATTACAGACAGACAAACAGACGGAAGTGGACCTTAAACAATTATATATATATAGATTAAAGCTGCACTCTGTAACGCCATAGGAAAAAAGGTAAAATGAAGATATTTAGGGCATAAATTGGCCAATTCATGTCTGCGCAAGAGCAATTGACAAGGGACATTCTATGATGGGAGCCTAACCTAATATGATACCTCTCCTGGGCTGATAACCTACAATTATATGGGTAGATAGGATTGAGCTGTGATAAAAACCACCATACTATGTTTGCAAGTGACGGTCAGTCTTTGATATTTGTATACATAGGCTTTTTGACCGAGCTCTCCACCCATGAGCCTATGGCGGTTTTAATCATTGCTCCCTTCTGTCTTGGCGCCCTGGATATTTTTACATCCGATGTCTCTGTTGTCAAAAAGGTATGACATAGTGATCATCGGAGATATTAACTATTCAGATATTTGTTGGGAGTCTCTATCAGGCAAAAGTACTGGGTCCAGAAAATTCTAATCTTCTCTTTCTGACAACTTTATCTTTCAAAATGTTGAAGAGGGAAGAAAAGGATCTGCAATCTTGGACCTAATTCCTACCAACAGGGAGGAAATGGTTGAGAAAGTAAAGGTGGTTGGGAATTTAGGAGGCAGCAATCATGCTATCCTCGAATTTTGGATGACAAGAAGAGGAAGACCAGCGAGGACTCAGACTTTGAGGTTGGTCTTCAAAAAGGCAGATTTTAATGGACTCAAAAAGAGAGTAGGAAAGGTACAATGGCCGGATATTCTAAAGGACAGAAATGTCCAAGAAGATTGAGAGATTTTGCTAAATGAAATTCTCACCACACAATCGGTAACAATGCCGAAAAGAAGGAAGAATTGGAAGCATTTAAAGAGACCAGGGTGGATGAACACAGAACTTAATTATTTGTTAAAAAGGAAAAAAGAAATGTATATCAAATGGAAAGAGGGGTGCATATCTAAAGAAGAATATAATACTGTCTGCAGGGAGGGCAGGGCAAGTGTTAGAAGAGCTAAAGCCAATAATGAAATGAGGCTTGCAAGAGAGACCAAAATCGCCAAAAAGGATTTTGGGGGTATGTCAAAAGCTAAAGAAAAGTCAGAGATGCTATAGGATTTGTACAGGATGAAAAGGGTGAAATGGTCAAAAATGATGTTGAAAAGGCTGTACTTTTAAATTCCTATTTTACATCTGTGTTTTCTAAGAAAGCAAATGTAGCATCAACTGATTGTCATGGTGCCTTCAAAGGAATAAAAGAATCTACTCTATCCATAAACAAAAAACGAAGGAAAATAACCGAATTTGCAGCCTATTTGTTATATACTTTATTGATACAAAATATAATATATAAAAAATTAAAAATGTATTATTGGGTGAGGGTGGAAAAAAAATACACAGGGACTAAGAAGAGGACGCAATACAATGGGAACTGAATGAGGTTATGTTATGATAAAAATCATAGCAGCACAAAAGAAGTTAACGTTTGATATTAATACGAATCCACTGGTTTTAATACCACCATATCACTGTGTTAAATGGACAATGTGGACGCTAAAAGTAAAAAACATAAAAAGTGAATTGAAGGAAATAGGGAAGAAAAGTGATCATCGGATAGAATAGGTAATGGAATGCATGTGCAAATATTATACCCTAAATAGGGTGTAAACAATGGACCTATGATACAGTACCAATATCATTGAATAGCATCAATAAGATGAGAAAAATGCTCATCATCTACTAAAGTACCGTGTGGGGAAAGGGTGAATTACCTGTGAGGAACAGTGACAATGAGGATCCAGCTGCAGTCTGGGGTGGACGCATCCTTGGGACAGCAGCTGGATCCTCATACAGTGAGATTCCATCACAGCACTCACCGTTTTGTAGGTTGCAGGATACTCTACACCTACGGCCTATAATATGTCAGCGTCTCGGCACAGGTGGTGCAATGATGTCACTGCATTGCGACGTCTGATCTTTCTTTCAAGTGTAGAAGAGGACTCGGCGGCTGTAGACATCAAGGGGAAGAAGTCTAAACATTATTTTTTGTGGGGTTGAAGAACTCTGAGATCATTATTACTAGTGATGAGCGAATATACTCGTTACTCGAGATTTCGCGAGCACGCTCGGGTGTCCGAGTATTTTTTAGTGCTCAGAGATTTCGTTTTTATTGCCACAGCTGAATGATTTACATATATTAGCCAGCATAAGTACATGTGGGGGTTGCCTGGTTGCTAGGGAATCCCCACATGTACTTATGCTGGCTAACAGATGTAAATCATTCAGCTGCGGCAATAAAAACTAAATCTCCAAGCACTAAAAAATACTCAGAGCACCCCCGAGCAAGCTCAGGAAATCTCGAGTAACGAGTATATTCGCTCATCACTAATTATTACTAATGGACCAAATATTTCAAGAGGGGCATTCATGCTCCTCTGATGAGGCACTCTTGTAGCATTATTACTGAAGGTGGGACTAATGGGTCAAATATTACTGGAGGGGACACTCTAGGGACATTATTAAGTGGAGGGGGCACTGTGAGAGCTTTATTATTGAAAATAACATTATTAATCAAGCCAGAGAATTGGGGATTAGTAAGGAAGTAGGAAGTAAGATGGTAAATTTGTGCACTGAAAAGGTCGCTTTGCATATGTATCTGGCTGTGTGTGCATTTGTTTTTCTTGCCTACCCATTATTCCAGGCACCTCTGCAATTACAGGCCCATAGTAGCTGTCATGGTGGTTGTTATGGCTATTGCTCTTCACCTAAACGGATCCAATCATTTTTAGTTTTCTGCTCAGATGGCAAAGAAATTAAATGTTTAATACAGATGTAAATGAATTTTTACCCTTTCTGACCAACTAATGAATCTCAGTTTATGGTAATTATCATACTCCTGGTTCTACTTCATCCCCATTACCCAAACCTTGTCTTTGCCACATTTACATCTACTTCATGTAACTTCATCCTAGTTCTGCCTGACCTCATAATCTGACCCTTGCATTGTTTTTACCACATTTCCATTTACACCATGATACTTCCTCCTGGTTCCACCTGACTTTATTACTTGATCCTTGGCTTGTTTTGGCCACATTTATGTTTTATTCATGGTACAGCATCCAGGTCACACCTGACTTTGTTATCTGACTCCTGGCTTTTCTGGACCACATTTATGTCTTCTTCGTGGTAATACATCTGGATTCTAACTGACCTCAATTGCTGGCTATTGGCTTGTCTGGACCACATTTATGTATTCTCCATTGTACTGCCTTATGGTTCTAACTGATCTCAACTACTTGACGCTTGTCTTGTATTGATCACTTTTAAATCTGCTCCATGGTACCATATTCTGGTTAACTTAATACATTTGCTCCCCTTCACCACATTTACATCTTCTTCATGGTACAGCATCCTAGTTGTACCTGATTTTGTTACCTGACTATTGACCTGTTTTGACAACATTCACTTGGACTTGGTTCTACTTGGACTTGTTACCTGATCCTTGGCTCGTTTTGAGAACATTTACATCTTCTGTATAGTGTTGCATCTTAGCTCTACCTGGCCCTTGGCTTGTCTTGACCACATCTACATCGACTCCACAGTACTGCTTCCTGGTTCTGGCTGATCTCACCAGTGGACAGTTGGCTTGTTCATATTCTCTCCTGTCTGTTACATAGAATCACATAACCAGTAGTGCTTGTCCTTCATTACAACCAATGGCTGAAACATGCCACGTGCTTGTCATTCTACACTAACCGAAACATTCCAATATTGACTTTTGTTTGGAGCAACCCATAACTAACTTATCCCTAACCCACTCCTGTTGTATCCGATTCATACTCTGGTATATGTTATTCAGGGAGTCCAACATTTGACTATTTTAAGGACCTCATTTCTTGGACTCTTGTTTTTTTTTCATAAAGACTGAATATTCTTCTTGTAGACAATAAAGTTGCTTGAAAGGGAAGACACAGTCAATATCCTCGTAGAACAATGACGATCCAGCCGCCTCATCATACTGCCCCCTATAGAAAGAGAAAGGTTCTAATTTCTCATCTTCTTTTTATTATTCAACGCTCCTAATTATAGCCAGGGAGCTTGAAGTTCCTTTGGAACACAAAAAAAGAGATTTTTCTTGGACTTGGGAGCGTCCAGGTGGCATCAAGATGGTTCCTGTCAATTATTGATGAACTTCTTAAGGACAGTCCCCAGTAAGGACTCTAACCTACGAAGGAGAAGACTCCACGTTAGTTTTCCTGCTCCCTGCTGTAATATAGATATAACTTATACTCCAGTCATACGGAAAACAGCTTGCTATTCGTAACTAAGACTGGTAACCTGACGAGCCAGCAGAGGCAGCTTTCTATGGAGGCTGTGATTTACATGTTTGAGGACGTTGATGTGATGCAGGTTAATTCTTAATTTTTGTAGATATAAATCAACATTTCATCTTAACATGCAACCTCTCATTCATCTTTTCTCTTCAGTGCCTTCTACACCATCTGTTCCTATTTCCCCGGGCTGTGCTGTTGACATCTGTTGGGCTGTCTCTCAGGCTGTTCTATCTCCCACCGATACTTGGCCACTGCATCCTTTTCAAGCAAGGGCAATTTATGCTTCAATTGAAGATTGTAAGATATACAAAATACTGTAACTGGTCAGAATACATTGCAAGTCATCAGCGCTATGTACCAACAACATGGATGATATTTCCTATGCAGGATAGGGCTTATTGTTGGAATGTTAGGCCTATGCATGGATAGTTAAAGGGCCACTACGCCACAAGGGAATGGCTTATCTTGCACAGAGCTCAAACTGGATGATTTCACCTTATTCACATGCAAGGATAAAGTCTGAATCTTTTTTCTTTACTAATAAGAATCCAGTGCATTGTGAGAACTCATTCATTCATATACTGCTGCAAATACTCAACATGTGCACAATGCCTTATAGTTCAGAATTGCTTCTCAAGTTTATAGGCATTGGAGCTAAAATCTGACAATATTCCGGAGATTTTCAATTACTAAGCACCACCGTGATGCTTCTGGGCCTCAAAGGATTTCCTGTAATGGCCCGGTGACCCACCATGTGCCATTTACTGTATGATGCCGCTGTCATAATGTAGCAGAAGGGCCTGTAGACAACTTCATACTCAAAGACTCTAGTGTGGCTGCTTCTTCTGCACACCCTATTCTTGTAATACACCCCATACAGACCAGAATAGAAAGTACAGACACCCCCAGAATTTACCACAGCCCCTAATGAAACAACATTGAAAGCAAATTTTTACCCTCCTCCAGCCCCACAGACTGCTGATTTTAGTCCTTTGATCTTCTCTTACCAGGCCTGCTGCTCTCCAGTGCATTAAGCACTTTTCTTTATGACAACCAGCAGGATGTGGGGCTTTCTTGGACCCGCCATAGTCTTAGACCCCTAGAATTTACCACAGCCCCTAATGGAACAACATTGAAAGCAAATTTTTACCCTCCTCCAGCCCCACAGACTGCTGATTTTAGTCCTTTGATCTTCTCTTACCAGGCCTGCTGCTCTCCAGTGCATTAAGCACTTTTCTTTATGGCAACCAGCAGGATGTGGGGCTTTCTTGGACCCGCCATAGTCTGTTGGAGACCCCCAGAATTTACCACAGCCTCTAATGAAACAACATTGAGAGCAAATTTTTACCCTCCTCCAGCCCCACAGACTGCTGATTTTGCTCCTTTGCTCTGCTCTTACCAGGCCTGCTGCTCTCCAGTGCATTAAGTACTTTTCTTTATGGCAACCAGCAGGATATGGGGCTTTCTTTGACCCGCCATAGTATGTAGGCTACTATGGTATGAGGTTGCCAAAGTAGCATGTGGACAAAGGCGCCATGTTCAATATTGGGGTATGCATATGCCATGCGCAGAGCCATCTTGCTGCTCCTCCAACATTGGTCATGTCTACTTTCTTTGGAGTCATCCATGGGCAGCACTCACAGGAACATGGGTATGAGGTACCAATGTACTGTGGTGGGGGAGCAACAGGGTGGATGTTGACCTTGATGATCACCAATGGATGTGACACACTCATTCTAGCTAATAATGGGGACAGTAGGCCCCTTGATTATGGGGCTTAATCACAACCCCTATTGGAAGTATTATTCAAAGTTGCTATAAAGGATAAGAAAAATAGCTTCTTTCCTCCAGAAACAGCACCACATCTGACAACAGGTGGGGTATGGTATTACATCTCAGCCCCACTGACTTCAATAAATCTGAACTGCAATTCCAGATCCAACCTGAGCACAGAAGTGGCGCTATTTCTGGAAGAAAACAGAGGTGTATTTCCAATCCTGTAGACACTTATGGGAAATAGGACAGAGTCTTTTGCGTCTGCACAGGGAACATGTGATTTCACGACTGTCTGTATTTTTGTAGCAGTGTGGAAATCTCTGCAGAAATCAGTGGAATGATCTGGACTCCTGCTCTGACCTATGGAACAGACGAATGTTAGCAATGACATTGCGAGGCCAAATGAGATATTTTTTAAGTAATTTCTAATTTGCCTGCAGTCTTTAGGACATGTAATTTCACACCTCAGTGGAAGTGCTAGGGTTTATAGTAATATCGGCGCCCCTCGGAGGCTATTTGGCACTTGGTGTACATCGAGCATCAAAGGAGAGACTTTTGTAACTTTTCATCGCTGCTTGGCCTGACGCTATGGTAAAGGTTAGCAGCGCAGATACATCGGAGGAAGGTTACGAGGTGTTATTCACAGCGTATAAGCCGACATCATGAAAATATAACAGATCAAAGGGACCCCGGCCGCTTTTACACTTCAGTTTGTGTCGGAGAACAACACGAGGGAGAGAACTTTGTCTTACATTTTATAGGCACTGGCAGGGAACATTCACTTTTGAATTGCCACATATTACACAAATGGGCCAAAGGAGAGAAAAATGCATGTGATAGCAATTTAACATTTCTTCCCTTTAAATTATGGGATAGACACTTAACCTAGTTCGATTCCCAGGTGGTCTGGCTGCTGTCCATACTATTGTGGTTTGCTTGAAGGATTCATTTCTCCAAAGGAGCTGAAGAAGGAGGAAAGCAAAAGCTTAAAAATACAGATCAGTGAGTGGAGACTTTGAGAACATGGACACTGTTACAACCCAAGGTTACACTGAATCATGCTGGAAATTAAGTAGACGAGCTGTGTTAGCAAGGATATGTGCCTAATCTATTAATTGGGTTACACATGTTGGTAATTGATGTCCTCGGGGTACGTCTGGGGTCAGAGAGCTACATAAATAGAGCCTCATTCACATCTGAGAAAAACTGACCAAGCTTCTTCACTGATTTCGGTCAGTTTCTTCAGAGTTTCATCAGTTTTTGTTGCATGTGATGACGTCCGAATGCTGTAAGATTTGCTCACGGATCCATAGACTTGCATTGCTGATTTTGATTCGAAGCTTGGATCAAAATTGGACCTATCCCAGCAATTTTGCAGAGGCCTCTCGATCCGAGAAAAGTTTCTTCGGACATGTGAATGACCCCATTCACACGGATAGCACTCATGCAGAAAACGGACGTCTGAATGAGCCAAAAGGGTATGTCCACAAGACATTTATTAGCCGCTGAAGTTCTCATCCAGTTTTTCAATTAGAAAGTGCTTCAAGAAAACACTGGCGATTCCCGAAGCATCTTTTCTTGTGTCTTTGTAAGGAGGTTGACCGGACCATGGGTACCTGCATGCTGGGTCTGGAACGAAAAGGGCTGCATCCTGTGATCCCGGGGAAAAGCATTGCGGAGGCGGACCTTCCCCTGCAGCCTGGGGTAAGCTCTAGTGAGATGGAGTTTCCTGCTGTCTCAGGAGGGCAGGGAGAACCTGAAAAGTGTGCCCAGCATCGGAAGGATAAGAGGAAAAAGCACGCGAAGCAGGGCAGTCTGGCGCTGGCAGAGTGCAGTGCACAGAACGGTGAGCGGCGCGCCCTGCTTCCCCCACCAGAAGGTACCAGTGTGGCGATGGGCCATATAGAAAGAGCCCCGTCGCCTGTGGAGCAGAATCGTGCAGAGCAGAGTTGTGCGGAGCCGAGCCGTGCTAGCAGAGCAGAGCCAAGCCTTGTGCTGCCGCAGCCAAAGAGAGGAGTGCTCCGTCCAGGGAGCACAAGCGCCACACAGACCAGCGGCCGCTGTCGCCCGCCATCGACAGCGGGGACCAAAGAAAGAGAGACGGGTAGTGTGTGCTCGGTGACCGGCATAAAGCCAGGTGCCAGTCACTTCAGGATTGTGAGTATCGTGCTCGTGCTAACCTGAAAGAGACCGGGAGCAGGACCGTTATTTACATCCCGACTGTGCTAGTGACTATCGGCCCGGACACTTGTGACCTAACCTTGCCAGCGTATGTTATCAGAGCCACGCTGGGCTCATACAGGGCTGTGGCTTTCACCGTTAGTTAGCAACCAAAGAATATGGACTAGGGGCAGTGGAAGGGACCAGAGACCGACCACGGTCACCAGAAGATGGGGTATTGTTGTGTGCTGAACCCCATTAGTAAGGACACCGTGCCCGTCATTGCCGGCACTATAGAGTATGCAGCAGGAGCTGCAGTGTTTGGACTTCCTGTAACCCTTGCTACCGTATTGTCGTTATTTGTACTGTCGTACTTCAGTTTTGCCACTTACACTCTTTAGCCCTTTACCTCCCTGCGTGGAGTGTTTCCCCTGTAAATAACCCTTGCTCTGCCTCCCGCACGTTACTGCATCCCGCGTTCCTGCTAGACCCTTACATCTTTTTGGTCTTTTATTGTTACATCTTTGCAACTAGCGTTTTTTTTTTCACTTGCATAGTATAACCTAGTGTGAAGAGTAATCAAGTCACTTCATTTTAGTTACTTTGCATCTTTGTAAACCTGAAATGCAGGGAGCGGACATAGCATCAATGCAACTTGTGTAGTCACTCAAAAATCTTTCTGAAAATATTGTTTAAACCAAAAATCATTTGTGAACGAAAAAAACTTTTGGCTGACTTTTGGACAAATCAATTGGACAAAGATAACTTAATTTTGGGCCATGATGAAAATTTCTCCCGGCGAACTACAGTGAACTCACCGCTGCACCGTGACTCTTTTTCTCATTGTGCTAGTGGTGATCTCATCAAGGTCACTGTAGTTCAGGGGCCAAACTGAGAACACAGCCTCATTGACCAGCAGTAACCTCGATGAGGCTGTGTTCGCAGCAGCTCATTCTTCAGTGGTTCTCAGCCTGGACGGTCGCACCTTGGCACCATCCAGGTTGAAAATTATTTATCTCCAGACACAGAGTAAGCCGTGGGACAGAATAATGGACAGGTGAGGGATAAGGTTGTTTTCTATTTAATTTTTTTTTACAAGAGACCATGGCTTCAATAGCATGGGTGTTACGTGATTATAACTGTTTGTTATTTTTAACTAAAAAAGTAAAAGTGTTTTTTTTTATTTCAAATAAAAGTCTTTATTCTGGCTGTGTATTTGTTTACAACAGAACTATAGAATTAGTAAATGATGGGTGTCTTATAGGTACCTCTCCATTCCTAAGCCAAGGCTTGATGTCACCTGACAATATAAAGGTGACATGAACCCCACAAATATAAACCCCACTTACCACTGCTACAGGGCAAGTGGGAAGAGCCAGGCAAAGTGCCAGAATTTGGCGCATCTAATAGATGCGTCTTTTCTAGGTGGCTGGGGGCTGCTATTTTTTTGCTTAAGGGGGAACAATATCCATGACCAATTTTCAACCTGTGAATACCAGACCCAGCTGTCTGCTTTAGCTTGACTGGTTGTCAAAAATGTGTGGGACCACATGCAGTTTTTTAAAATGATTTAATTAATTAAAAAAAAAACAGTGTGGGGGTCCCTCTATTCTTGATAATCAATCTTCCTAACGCTGGCAGCTGGGAGTTGCAGCCTGCAGCTGTCAGTTTTGCCTGGCTGGTTATGAAAAATACAGGGGAACCCACGCTGGTTTTTTTTTTTATTTTTTTTTTTTTAGAGCACAGGCACTGACTGATGAATACTCCCAGGCATAGGCTGATGGGAGTTGTAGTCCCATCAGCCGACGCCAGTGACCAGAGGTAAACTTTTTACCTCCGGTCACAGCTGTGGGCTCAAACTGTCATCTGACAGATTGGGAACCGCAGCTCTCTGACTGGTGGTATTAATCTTGAACAGATGTTGAGAAGGAGAGGTAAAGCTTGCCTAGTTAAACGTTGGTTATAAATTTCAGGGGCTGTACAATAAAACAATCTCTTAGTCATGGCTGAATTTGCTTTCTTGGACTTGCTGACCTGGCCAGCCTATATCTGGCTTTTTGTGGACATTATATCTCAAAATCAAAATGTAGTAATTCAGGTAGTAAGACTGGTTTGCACCTGGTCAATATATCAGTAACCCACAGCGCAGACATTCCTAATATAGAATATGCCAGACAGAGTGTATGGTAAAAATTAAGGGACGGATGTGAATGATAAACTGCATGTGGCCTAAGGGGCTCTGCCACTGGTTTGATCTAAAGGTACCGTCACACTAGACGATATCGCTAGCGATCCGTGACGTTGCAGCGTCCTCACTAGCGATATCGTCCAGTGTGACAGGCAGCAGCGATCAGGCCCCTGCTGTGCTGTCGCTGGTCGGGGAAGAAAGTCCAAAACTTTATTTCATCGCTGGACTCCCCGCAGACATCGCTGAATCGGCGTGTGTGACACCGATTCAGCGATGTCTTCCCTGGTAACCAGGGTAAACATCGGGTAACTAAGCGCAGGGCCGCGCTTAGTAACCCGATGTTTACCCTGGTTACCATCCTAAAAGTAAAAAAAAACAAACACTACATACTTACCTACAGCTGTCTGTCCTCCAGCGCTGTGCTCTGCTCTCCTCCTGTACTGGCTGTGAGCGTCGGTCAGCCGGAAAGCAGAGCGGTGACGTCACCGCTCTGCTTTCCGGCCGCTGTGCTCACACAGACAGTACAGGAGGAGTGCAGAGCACAGCGCTGGAGGACAGACGGCTGTAGGTAAGTATGTAGTGTTTGTTTTTTTTTACTTTTAGGATGGTAACCAGGGTAAACATCGGGTTACTAAGCGCGGCCCTGCGCTTAGTTACCCGATGTTTACCCTGGTTACCGGCATCGTTGGTCGCTGGAGAGCGGTCTGTGTGACAGCTCTCCAGCGACCAAACAGCGACGCTGCAGCGATCCGGATCGTTGTCGGTATCGCTGCAGCGTCGCTAAGTGTGACGGTACCTTAAGTGATTAAAAAGGCACAGGTGATCTTTGAAAGTTTATTTAAGCAGGGTGCAAATAGGACAGATTACCTATGTAACCAGTAGGGACCTATCATGTATTATATGATTGGCTCCAGGTTTACAGGTGAACACCTGGTGTCTTCTTGGTTTCTATTTTCTTCTCAGTACGTTACTTCTGTCCATGTTTCTGATGTTCATCCTTCTTCTTCTTTCTTTGTAACTATGCCAAGCATAATCATATTATTCCAGTTAGCAAGGTCTTATAATATGTCCAGGATGAGGTGCTGCTTCATTGCTGGAGACTACGTTAACTAGGTCTTCCATTAACGTTCCATAAACAATGTTATTCATGAGTTCATGCCAGGTTTTACTTAAACTGAAACAAAAATAAAAGTTAAAAATGGTGGTACATCCCATTTTTACCAAAATTTAAAGTCTTTCTCAGCACCCACCAGCTTTGAATAGTAGGCATTATTTTTTAGCAGCGTAGGTGACACATTCAGACCTCATTGTCTTTCTCAATTGCAAAAAATAGTCTGAGTTTCTTCAGTGTTTTGGATTAGATTTTGACCAGAGTTTGGTCAGGGTCAGTTTTTACCATTAAAGTGTAATCAGTTTTTCTCATGTGAAAAAAAAAAACAGATTAAGATTTTCCCAGATTCTCCTATTAAACAATCCATTAAAAATTGGTGGTATATGGATGGCATCCAAATGCTATCAGATATTTTCAATGCTCCATAGATATTGGTCAGTTTAATCCATGACCATGACTCAGATCAAAATTGGACATGTCTCTGTAATGTTGTGTAGATCACTCAGTCCGCAAAATAGTCGGACATTTAAACAGCCCCACTGTATCTCGGAGTCAGCATCCTTCACCTAGGTCTTTGGACCTCTGTTGTGCTCCATGTCAGGTTTATCAGGTTTCCCAGCTTGTGTCGGTCACATCATCTCTCTAAACCTATGTAATGCCCATTAGGACACAGGCCTGTTTCTTAGGAATGAGTCTCAAGACTTTTGTTTGGTGTGCCTCAACGTCTGTCCATACTGTGCATTTACTTGCTACCAACCCTGCTGGGTTCCACTGAGCCATCGTTCTGCCCCCAAGATTCTTGAGTGTGCCCAGTCCTCACTTTCTATGTGATTTCCTTTTTGCTGGACCAGTGCCCGGGGTTCATGTACCCACCCAAACCTGAGGCTTAGAGAATCTGTCTTACCAGTTCAGCCTAAACACCCATAAGCTAAATAAAAACTATGAGTTCTATCCATGAAAAACATAGATAGAACTCATACTTGCAAAATTGAGACCTATATCGGATGCAGATCTAATTTTCCAACTATAGGATAGTCCAAACGATGCCAAATTCATGATAAGGAGATGTCTATTGTGCATGGAGAAAGAGCTACTGATTGGACAATTAGTTAAGACAGATAAAGCCTCTTAAGTTTTGAGAGGATTGAAGCAAATATCTCACACCCTTTGGAGATAAATATTATTCTTCACAGGTGAACATTCCTTTTATCCAAAAATCTTTTCCAGATGGCTGGGACACCATTAGAACCTTATGAATGGGTTGGGGCTGGTGAAATCCGATGCTGATGGGACATACATTTTTAGCATCAGGGCTAATTGGGGAAGAAGATGCATGTTTTTTGATAACTGTAATCCTTGCCTATAAGCCCCAAATCCATAGTGGCCAGATAACTGACAACAGCCGTGTCCTGTTTAATCTCTGAGTAAAGGTAAAATCTCAATAAAAAAATATGGTGGCGATCTCGAACTTCTGCGATCATCAGGAGTGACGTTATCGCATAAGTTGAGAACTTTGTAAAATCCTGAGGGGCTTAGAACAACTCACAACCCAGCTTACGCCAGGTCATCTCAGGGGGTGTGTGGGTGCTGCTAAGGCATTGATAAAAGATCAAGACAAATTATAATCTGTGTTCAATACTTAGGAAGGTACATGTCAGAGTAGGCTTGTTCTTGTTAACCCGATGTTTCCAATGGGATTGCTTCCGCCCGCTGGCTGAATCATCTCTGTGATCAGTGCAGTAAGTCTTTTTATTTTCTGTAATTGTGTAAGCCATATTGTTTTGTCCCCTTTGTAAACTCTTTTGTACATTTTTTATAAACACTGTCTATATAAAATTTAATCGTTCTGCTCCTTTTGTTAAGTAAATCGTGGCTCAAATCCATTTGCTACCTATCAGGTGTCCAGTCGGCCAACATATTTAAAAAAAGACTGGTGGTGGCAGCTAATAATCTTGGGTTATTGTGGAGTTTGCAGTGACTGTATTGGAGGTGTATAGATATATTTCATGCGTTGAATCGGAGGTGTATATACCATACGCTCACTGTTAGTTCCCCAATAACCCACCTATTAGTGGAAGTAGCCTTCGGCCTCTTCCGTTGATTGCTGGTCAATCGAGTAATTGTCCGAACGATGGGGGCAGCAGATAGCTGTTTGACAGAAAGATCACAGCGAGGTGCTTTTGCGTGAACTTCCGGGGCTTCAATATCTTCAAATTAGTGGCAGTAGTGGGTTTCTGAGTAACCCATCTGGTGTCCATTCCTTGATAGATGGCAAGAAGAACAAACAAAGCAATTCTGGAACAAATTAAGCCAGACAGGTCACTTGAAGCACAGATCACCAAACTACGACTTGCCTGCTTTGGACGCATCATATAAAAAGAGCGATCAATGGAGGACACCATGGTCGGAGGAATAGAAGTAACAAGACGAAGAGGAACATCAGCAACTGGTTGGCTTGATACTATCAAGATCATGGCGGAGAAGACCCTGTTGGACCTATCTAGACTGTCACAAGACCGATCTTCCCACAGATCCTTCACCCAACAAGTCAAAATGGCTCAAGA